>NW_004567108.1:62165017-62179870 GCF_000260355.1 Condylura cristata | reverse complement strand
GATGGGGTTGTTCACTTTATTTTTGTTGAGTTTAATCAGTTCTTTGTATATCTTTGTGATCACTCCTTTGTCATTAGTACTGTGTGCAAAAATTTTCTTCCTATCAATGGGTTGTCTGTTTTGTGTAATGTTACCTTTGCTTTACAGAAGCTCCTTAACCCAGGTATAAACCCACAAGTTTATTGACAGTTAATCTTTGACAAAAGAACAAAGAATATGCAATGAAACAAAGAAAGTTTGTTCAACAAGTGGTGCTGGGAAAACTGGTCTGCTACATGTAAGAAAAAATGAAGCTAAATTACTTTGAATCATGCACAAAAAACAACTCCAAATGGATTAAAGAACTAGACATAAGACCCAAAATCATAAAATATCTAGAAGAAAAAGTCGGTAAAACCTACACGACATATACCTCAGTCACATCTTTAAAGATGTATCACCCAAAGCAAGGATAGTGAGGAGAGGTAAACAGCTGGGATAAGAAGAGATTTCTATGAACACTTATATCTAAAGAAGTTAACCAAACTAAAAAAAAATGCCCAGGACCAGATGGTTTCACTAGAACATTCTACCAAACAAATATAAACTAAAGCTATCCTGCTAAAACACTTCCAAAAATTGAGAAAGAGGGAATACTACAGAATACATTTTAGAGAAAATTAAATCAAAGCAACACTGAATACCACCTTACACCAATGAGAATGGCCCTTATTAAAATGAATGAGAAAAAAAGTGCAAGTGAAGATGTGAGGGAGAAAAGTAACCCTCTTACACTGCTGTCAGGAATGTAGACTAGTCCAACTCCTATGGAAAGTAGTGTGGAGATTTTTCAAGAGATTAAAATGGATCTGCCATGTGACCCAACAATTTCACTCCTAGGGATCTATCAAGAACATAAAAACACTATTTTAAAAGGAAGCTTATACATCTGCATTTATTGAAGAAATATTTACAATTACCAAGATACAAGACAGCATAATTGCCCAAACACAGATGAGTGGATCAAGAATATATGCTCTCTATACATAATGGAATATTACTCGGTGATCAAAAATAAGTAAATGAACTAACACTTTTTGTGCAATGTGGATGGAGCTCAAATGGATTCTGCTAGGTAATATTAGCCAGAGAAAAATAAATATCAGCTGGTGTCAGTATTATGTGGAATATAGAGAATCCAAAGATTCAGTCAAAGATAAATATCAAAACAAACTTTTGCAATCTGACCATGAATCTAAAGCATCCTTACAGGGAATCCAGGTGTGGGGAAGGAGAGGAAGAGCACAATGAACTGTGACGGAGGTACTTACTGATGGAGAGCAACAGTGGCCATCCCTCGTAGGTGAAATCCTATCCTAAGTGTATAAATCAATGGTATTTTATTAAATAAAAAATAAACATATCAATTGATTTTTAAAAATCTTTTACATAATCATATGTTCCCTTTGTGTGTGTAGATGGCCAGATCCTTTTTTGAGCATGAAACAGTTAGTGTCCCTGTGCTAACAAGAGGGTTATTGATATAAACATGAAAAATAGTATCAATTTTTTTTTAACTTCCAGATGTTCAAACTACTAAGTTCCTTTTTGAGAGTCAAACTATGTAGGTTTGGTCATTAAAACACATCACTAATGCATTGAAACTAAAGATTGCATTCAGCATAAAACATCAAATGATTCAGGTGTAAGTTCTTACCTAAAAAAAACAGAAATTCAATAGCATTCTCTTATTTCCCCAAGATTCAGTAACCTCTGAATTTAAGTGGATAAAATTTTAAAGCATTAATTTTTTTTTCTGATTCTAAGTTTCATAGGGTTGTAGAATATTAGTTATGTCCACTCAGCTCTTTCACAAGGTATTTCTACTATGTAGCTCCTCTTTATGGTGGATGACTGTCCCCAAAAGCCAAATGAGGCTGGCAATTGACATTGCACCAGATGTCAAAGAAGAAATATTCAAGTTCAAGCTAAGGCGCCCTATATTCTTCCTGAACCATTCAGTCTTCCTGTGTCAAAAGCATATAATGGATGCTGCAGAGGTAGGGAATTCATCACTGCCAACTTATGTGATTTTGTCAACAGGACAAAATCTTCTGCATCTGATACACCTGAGTTTCCACCATGGAAAGTACTTTTTTACTGCCTCTGCCTGGTAACCTTCTCAATTTAGACTCAGACTTAAATTTGTGAACCAGAAAAGGAAAAAAGTGCCTGAAAAATTCGCCAGCCTGTCTTCTCCATCTGCATCTCTCTTGCAGAAACCTTGCACAGGCCGGATTTCCCCTTACACGTGGACTCAGATAATAGGATGAGATGCACTTCCCTCCCAGGTCATTAGGCAGGCTCTTTGGGTCCTGAATCTGAGCAGTGCTCACAGTACATTTGTTCATTCAGTTAGTCAGTGAACAAATACATTTTGCAAATCTATCCCTCTACCGTGACATATGATAGAAGTGCAATAATGAGCAAAAGCAAACCTGATCCTTACACTCATGGAGTGTAATTGGAGAAGCAAACATTATTCAAAGAATGATACAAATTGATGAAAATGCCCCACTGCAATGAGAGTGACAAATAGTGTTGTGGAAGAGCACATGCTAAGGAAAACCATCTATTCATGGAGAGAAAGGAGGATTTCTGATGGAATGATTAAGAGTTAATAAGGTCAGGTGAGTAGGGGAACACTACAGCCGGGGGGAAGAGAAGTGGAAGATAATGCTGTGAAAGAATTTAGGTTCAAAATAGTGTTTTCCCCAGCTGCATTGATATGATTAACATTATTAACTATAAAATTCTGTGATAACAACTGTTGCTGTGTATTTTTTTTTTCCAAAAGACACAATCTTTAATCTAAAATAGCTTAAGGTCTAAAAGGGAAGAAAGAAAAATTAATGCTTAATCAAGCATGAAAACTATGCATAGGAAACTAAAGAAGTCTCAGATGACAGAGTTAGACAAGGCTTCCTAATAAGAGGTCAGTGAGGAAAAACAAAGGATGAGAGTTTCAGGAAGAGGCGATGGCCTAGACAAATCCCAGGCTAGAAACATCAGGACCTACTCAGGAGTCCATTGAAACTTAAGTGTAGCTTATAAGTATGTAAGCAGGTGTCAGGAATGTGATGGGAGTTGAGGCTAGACAGGCAGGAAAATCATTGATCCTCAGAGAAAAGGCCTGTGAGTACAGTTAAGACATTGGAATCTTGTCTAAAATAATAGGAAGGTAGTGGAAGTTTTAAAAGAGAGATAATAATTTCCCCTTTTTAATTTTGTGTTATTCCTACTTTCTCCAACAAGGAAATAAACTAAGATGTCAAAAGTAAACTCATAGTGGTTGATCCTGACTCTATTTTGTTTTCTTTACAGGCTTATTTTCCCTTCTGGATGTTGCATATAAAATCTCCAGCTATTTTTCACTGTTACATTTCCTCCAGCTTAGAAAATGACAGAGTTTATATGCTTTTATTGCACTACTGTGTATTTCACTGGGTGGTAAGCCAGTCCAACACTGAGCTAAAAATCAATACTTTTAGCAATTGTATGGCCATATATAGATAGATAGATAGATAGATAGATAGATAGATAGATAGATCATAGATAGAAGGCAGTGTTTCAATGTCATGATTTATTTATTGAACATCAAAAATGAAATATATAAAAATTGATAGCATTTATTCTTAAAACTAACTGAACATTTTAATATAGATCATATTTTATATTTTTAAGTTGTTTATATACAAAATAATTCATCAACATATGTTTATGTTGTAGCATAACATGAAAATCTCACATATCTACTATCTAAGGAACACATTATAAGCACGTTGCACCTATTCAATTTATGTATTTCTACTTAACTCTTCTCATTTCCTTCTCTCTAAAAAAGTACTTTTCTGAATGTTGTGATTTTCTTTCCCTTGTTTTTAAAACAGTTTGATTTAATGTGTGTATATCTAAACATATTGCTTAAGTTTTGTGTTTGAGCGGTTTGGTGTCATACTGCTCATTACCTTTAGTCTATATTAGATTTTCTAAAGTTCATGGTATTGAGTCTAGCTCTGGGTCATTCATTTTCACGGTTGTGTAGTATTCCAATGTAGCACAATTTACATATCAATTCTCTTGATTAAAGGCTAAATAACTACATTACTAAAAAACATATGAACTTGTTTCCTGAACACATGTACAATAATCCCTCTGGGGTAAATATGAAGTATAGAATTGCTCAGTTACTACATGCTTCCATGTTCAGATTTCTAAGAGAATTACAAAGTACTTTCTAAATTTTTAATTTATCCTTCCAAGAAACATGAAATTAGAATTCCTGTTAATCTACATTTTGTTCACTAAATAAGTAACAATGAAAATGAAACTTAAGAAAATTTCCTGCAGATAATCATATTTTATTTAGGAGAGAAAACATACAAATTTGTGATGAGTAAGATATCAGTACCACTCAATATTTACTATGGTTATTTACAAATATAATATTTCAATTTGATCTTAAGTTTTTTTCCTTGTTGCCAAAGAGGTTAAACACTTTATATTTACTGGCCATATACTTATGCCTGTTTTCTATTTTGTTTGTATGTGTCCTTTATCCACAAATGAGTAGGAAGGTTTTTTATATATTCTATCAGATAGCTATTGATTTTACATATAATAAATAAGTTCTGGTACTTTCCTCTACTTTTATTTTCTTTTTGTTGTTTTTATTTTCTTTTTCATGGTGGCTTTGATAAAGAAACATTATTAATTTTAGTACAGTTGAATTCATAATTTTTTATAGTAAAGCTTTTTAGACTTAATAAACCCTTCTCTAGCTCAAAATGAAAGTCATATTCTTTTGTTTTCTTCATAAAGTTGTTCTCTTTAAAAAAAAAAAGCCCTTATCTATTTAATTGGCATTCTTTACCCATTTATGTGGCATATATAGCACAAGGCAGGCATTACTTTTCAGTTCTTCAATTATATCTCCACTTGTCCCAGCACTTTTATTGTACACTTCTATCTTCATTGATCTTCGCATTTCCTGGGGCTAGATGCTTTCTGTAGACCGTGGCACTCATTGATTTCCCCTTCTTGTTCTCCTCTGTATTATAAGGAATTGAATTGTCAGTCTTCTTTGTAGCAAGGTTTCAGATGTGGTTTGATGCTGTCAGCAAAATGCACTTGCATAAATTTGGAAAGTAGAAACAGTGGCAGAGGCAATACTAACATGGTAGAAGGTTTCAGGACACAGATTTTCATTCCTGTGTCAGTCACTAATCTTGAGGTTATATTTTGAAGATTCTTTGACCTCAATAGAGAGAGTCTTAATATTTGCTGACCTTTGGATGACAGTCAAATATTTCTGAATCTCTGGAATGTTACATGCAACAAAATGGATTACATCCCTGTGTCTCAAAACTTTATTCTTGCAGTTTTTCTCAATTTCCCTGTTTAAATGTGTCCTATTTGACATAATAAGTAGATGTATCAGATTGTATCCTATGGGTAGATCCCTGTTAATATCACAATTCCATTTATGAGTGGGTCTCTGCCTGAGTTTTTCATTATATATTACTTGTTGGCTTATCTGTTCATGAAGCAATAAAACGCTGCTTAAATATGGAATTAGAATAAACCCTATTATCAACAAAGCAAGTATTTGGACCACAATATTCTTCAAAAACATCTTGGTTGTTCTTAGTTCTTTGTTATTCTTTATTTATTTTATATCACCTATTCAAATCCATAAAATAATAATTTTATTGGATTTACATCAATTCAATAGATAAGCTTTGAGAAAATGAATATGGATCCACATTTTAGAAAAATCATTCTAGTAATGATGAATGAGTTAAGTTTGGTAGGTCAGACTAAAAATGGTGGAAAGTCATCTGAAAATCTGTGAAGGCAATACATGAAGTAAAGCAATAACAATGAGAACAAAGAGATTTATGCTATGTGAGATAAAACATAAAAAATATACTGGTTAGGAAAAAAATTCAGGAATGATGTAGGATTACTTTTGGACCTCTGTGTGTTTTTCTTTCATGCAAATACAGGAGCAATTAAGCAACAAGGGCAATGAGCTAGTTTGAGGTATACTGACTTGTATTTAAGTGGTGTGTGTCTGAAATTCACAGAGAAAAATGATCTGTATATTTAGTGTTATGAACCAAGCATATGCAGAAGTCAGCATGGAAAATATGCCCACACTTGGAAAGAAACATTTGAGAATACATAATTTTTAGAGGAACTAAGATAGATAAGTGAGGGATGTTGCAAAAGTAAAAAAAGTTCTTAAGAAAGAAGGGATTGATAATTGTCAAATACTTAAAGAGACAGAAATATAGCTGCTGAATTTAATAATCTGAAGTTAATAATGGGGATAATTTAATTACTCTGCTGGGGAAAGAACACAAATTTTTGCCAGGTGAGCAAACAATGGCCAAAGAGCAATTTGCATTATTAGTTGGTTTGTTCCCCAGAAAATAAATAGTAAAAGTGAATGAATTTTGAAGAAGTTTGACTGCAAATAAAAAGAGATACTCAGTAGTACCTAGAGAATAATATGTAGTCTTGAGGTTATGATATTTTCAATGGAATGTGTTTATATATTTGAGGGAGCAAACAGAATATATACCAAATAAAGTAGGTGGTTGATGGCCCAAGGTCCCTGTCAAGACAAAAGTAAGAACAAATTCCAGTATGGATGGTTGGATAAATGAATTAGACTTAGTAGGTGGAAGAGTATTCCATGGAAAACAGAGACAACTCTAAAGCAGGGACCCTTGTGGAAATACGTTTTATAGCTTTCTTTGGGTTGTGAGAGTGAATTATTTTTTATTGATCTGAATGAATAGAAGACAAGATCATATGTTGAGAACAAGAGATATAAGACAGAAGAATGAATTAGAAAAGAAGTCATGAGTGTTTGAATAGGGAAGAGGACAAAAGGGAGAAATAACTAACCAGATACAGGAAGAATGAGTCCAAGCATCACTGAGAGTCCAGCTAAGGTGAAAGAATTTGTCCAAGTTCATAGATGATTTTTCCTAACACAGCACAATAATTCAGGGCAGTATTTTTAAATTTATTAAAATCACAGTGTAGGCCCTCCCTGGTGGTGCAGTGGGTTAAAGCACAGCACTGAGAAGCTTGAGCTACTTCCTTATGAGTTCGATTCCTGCCTGCCCCGGAGGAGCTCCACATGGCGAGACAGACCTCTCCTGACCAGCCCACTGCTCCCTTTAGCAGTGTACTTCGTCGATCTGCCTGTTCTGCTCCCCACTCTGTCTCTGGTGAATCCTCTCACCCTCCGCATCTCTGGCCTGTACCCCAGTTCTATATGAATAAATAAATCTTTAAAAAAAAAAAAGCACAGTGTATATGATTCTGCATATTAGAATGATAAGACACATGTCACATGATCTCACATGACTTGGATTGCAAGTTGGTGTAGGCTAAACAGCAGCTAAGACTGGTTCTGTTGAACCATATAAAGAAACAAGAAGGGTGAACAAACTAAAAAGAAAACCTAGATTGCCTATACTGGAAGCTATTCTAAATATTCTTTCCTTTTGATGGTTTGACTTACACTAAAAAGCATTGACATATGACTAGAAGAAACAATTATTCTTTAAATAAGGCTAACAAGGTAGATAACATTATTACTAATGACAACTGAAAACTATGCTGGAAATACCATCATCCTAAGATTTATTCATACAGAATAGTGATTAACCAACTACAACCAACAGACCAGATATTCTGTTCTTTAAGAAACTTAATAAAATTGTAGAACTTATTGATTTTGCTCTTCTTCTAGGCAGAAGTATGCCAAGAATATACACAGATGAAATAAATGATCTCAAGCTTTTATAAGAAGGTTAAAGTAATGTGAATTTTAAAACTTCCAAAGTGAAGTCAGGGAGGAAGTTAGCTCAACATGCTCCTAATATTATAAAGATTCACTATCAGGTATCTGTGTTGACAAAGGTGTATCACCTATCATTTGATGTGGAGATTATATTCCTCTGAAATGGACCCAGATGTCAAGTTACTACATTATGTACTAGTAAATCATTTGTGAATTAGAGAAATCCATTGGATGTCAATGAGTGTCAGTTTTTTAGTATTGGAGAGTAACTGTTCACTACTTTGTTAATAACTGAGACTCCCATATTAGAAAATGTGAGGGGTTGAGACAGAACATTCCATAGAGGTCCTACAAAATATCAGAGCTTACAATGTGGCCCTTACATTGTGGTCAGTGGGATTCTGCAGCAGTTTGTCCATGGGACAGAATTAATTGAGCTGTTTATCAATCTGGTTTCCCCGATAAATAGAGCAGTGAAATGGCTAGAAGAATGCTTCTCAATTCATTTATACTGAGTGTATAAATTAATTGCCATGTATAGTAGAAATTAAGGGGGAGGATACAGGATGTCAAGAGTAGTCAAACCAGTTGATAGACTGATAGTAGCAGAAATGGAACTTAGAATAAGAAAAGAAAAAAAAATACATGTTCTCTATCCCCACTCAGCTCTCTTTCTTTTCTTTTTTTTTTTATTTCTTTGTTATGTTCAAATTCCCTTTTCCCCTATGTGTCAGTGGCAATGAGCCATATTAAAATGACAGTTCCAGAACTTCTTTCCAACTTTCACTTGCTTCTCTTAGAGAGAAGAGGTCTACCTAACTCACAGATATTCTGCTCCTAGCAAGTTAGAAATAAAAGAGAGCATCTATTTAATATGATTATAGATTATGGAAATTTCCTCATAAATGTCATATTTAATTATAGCTTCCATAGTACCATATAAAAAAACTTTTAAGGCCAAGGGATAAAATGAAGCTGTTGGTTATCACTACTTTTTTTATCCTATAATGTAGGTACTGATCAGTGCAATAGAAAATCAAAATAAAGCATGTGTATGTGTGTGTGTGTGTGTGTGTATCTTGGAAAGTACCTTAAGAGCTCTCTGATAACTCTAATAACTCGTTAAGAGCTTTTTGGTATCTCTTTTAAAAAGCACTGATTGCATTCATGAAGTCTTTGTTCTTATAGTCTAATCATCTTCCAAAATCTCTTCCAACATGCCAAAGATTAGGGTTCAATATGTCAATTTGGAGAATAGAATATAAACAATCTGTTATAACTGAGAGAAGTAAAATTGTTCTCATTCATAGATGTATGTAATTATATATACTGAAATCTTCCTAAACTGTAGTCAAATTAACTGTAAACAATTTTTTAGAAAATGTCTTCATATGAACTTGGTATTTAAACATAATAAATTTCATATAAATGTATATAGATAAGCAGCATATAATTAGGGAGTATATATTAAATCTAAGTTTTAGTAGCATCAAAATCTTCAGATACCCAGGAATAAATTAAAGGGAAGATGTATAAAAACTACAAGGTAAAAAACTCCAAAACAAAAGCACCAGCCAAGGATACTTTATTCTGCAAAGCTTTCCTTTTCATAAGAGCAAAAAAAAAAAAAAAAATTAGAATCTTCTCATACAATGGAAATCTCAGACAACTAGAAATTTGATACTATCAAACTCCCACTCTAGGAGATATTACAAGAAGCCTTAGAGTCTAAATCAACAAAAGTGAACACAAAGAACTGAACAAAGTATTAAATAGAATGACAAAATAATAAACAAATTAGAAGTAACATACTACTATGTATCAATACAATTAAAAAATAAGCTCATGCTATGTGCAGCAACATGAATTGAGTTGGAAGGTATTATTCTAAGTGAAATGAGTCAGAATGAAAAAGATAAATATAGGATGAGGTTTTGCTTATATATGGAATACAGGGAAACTGAATAAAGGGTCAGGAAGAAGACAGAACTTGGTAGCTGACCATAGATCTAAGGCATATAGCAGAGAAGGGCAAAAGGAAGAGTCAAAAGAATGGAGGTAAGAGTACAGGTACTTTGGTGATAAATCATCAGTGCTACATAATCAGAGAACTATGGGGATGACAATCAAGGGAAGTCAAATACTGTCCAACAATTATCACAATATAAGAAAATAAATTTAAGAAAAAATAAACAAATGGACCTTCGCTCTACCATAAAATCCATTCCAAGTAGATTGCAGAATATAAAATGATGAATATAAAACGATGTATGAATATAAAACCTGTGAATATAAAATGATGTAGAATTAACTAAATTTAACTAATTAAATGCAAATGTAGAATTGACTATCAAAACTAGCTTTACATAGTCTTTAAACCAGAAATTCTACTCTTAGAAATATATGCAACAGAAATGTTCACATATGTGTACCAAAGACTAGCACAAAATGTTGTTAGGAGCATTATTCATAATAGACTGGAAATTACTCAAATGTTCATAGACAAAATAATGGATAAGTAAGTATGGAATACATTACCTGTGGGAATATACATTTCAAAATCCCCAGTGGATATTTGAAATTGCAACTAGCATAAACCTTGTTTGTACTATGTGTTTTTCCTACACACACCCATTATGAAGCTTAATTTATAAATTAGGTGAAGAGATTAACAACAACTAATAATAAAGTAGAAAAATTTAACAATGTATTTTTAAAGTTGTATGAGTATGATCTCAATCTATTTGTCATCTATCTCAAAGTGTCTTATTGTATATAATATTGGCAAATTTCAGTTGACTATAGGTAACTGAAATAGCAAAAAGGAAAATCAGTGGCTAGTGGGGAGTAATATATTCCTACCATAAATTATTGCACAACAATGATAAACATCAAATTACTGCCACAGGCTGTGTCTTGGATAAACTCAGAGACATAATGGTGAGAAAAAGAAACCAATAACAAAAATGTACATGCCCTATGATTCCATGTTTATAAAACTCTTAAACTAATTTACTTTGTTAGAAACAGAAAAGTGGTTAATTACTATCACTGACTTGGTGGAAACTATGGAAGAGCACATAGTGTTCTTCTTTTGGATTGTGGGTATGTCCATTTAGTAACATTCATCAAGCTATATCCTTCAGATTTATACTTGATTATGTAACATTTATAAATTACTATAATTTACAGAAATAAGTTGAATTTTCACATCCTTCTTACTAAGATTTCAATGTACTCTCATACTCAAACAAGATGAATGTATATAACACTCACACTTTTATAGAATGTATGATTTGAAAAATCTAGTCATTAAGCTTTTATTGGTGTAATGTGATGTCATGGAAATAGAATGAAAAATATCAGTTCAAGCATTTAAATTTTTACCTACCAGTTTCTTGACTTTGAACAAATTTTAATCTTTTTATTTTTTCTTATTTTTATTAATTTATATATCTATTTACATTATTGTTCATTTTAAAACAATGTTTACTTTCCCTCTGGCCCACTCCGCCCACCAGTCATCACCATAGTCCCCCATATCCCTCCTTTTCTATCTCTCTCTGTCCCCCTCCCCTGTCAGATAGCTCTGGTTTATAATTGCTTTGAACAAATCTTAGTCTTTTAAACCTCAGTTTCTGTACTTATAAACCATGGTAACAGCATCCCTACTTCCTTATCTTCTCTTGATCAGCTTGGAAAAATTTTTTTTCACATCTTACCCTAAATCTTGAATTTTTTTTGAAATTTTTTCCTAGTACTCCAAAAAGACTTTTAGAGTCCTACTTCTCTAGCTACAATTTGCATGATTCCTTTAAATTTCACTAGCTCCCATACATGCAGAACATCTAGAAGCTTCTGGATGACAGGCACTGTGCCTTTTCATATTTTCTGTCTCTGGAACCTAGCCCAATATCTGTTATATCAGTGTTGAATAGATATATGTATGACTATCTTGTGTATTTAATTGAGTGGCTGTACTAATATTTTGGATTTCTATGCATAAAAGGGAAATGTTATGCAATGCAAATTATTATATTCCAATATAGAGAGAAAAGTCAGAGAATTGTTTTCAGTTTGCTTATTCATTCATCAAAGAACCTAAAACACACTAGTTGGTTTTTGAAGGGACAGGAAATCTAAAAGGTATAAAAGCTATTGTAGAAACATTAACATAAACTTGTGAAGTCTGTGGAGACAGACAACTGACTGAACAAAATAGGAATCTAGTCACAAGTGACAATAAAACATTTTTCATGGAGACAAAAGCAATGTTTAAGAAAAGCAGCCTTCCAGGGTTCAACCAAAGTCTCACTGTCTATTCCTGTCCTCAGTGGATGGGTAAATAATGTGAAAGGAAACCAGCATGCCCTATAACAATAAATGAGGCAATTAAGTGATCTGTTGAACACACATTTGTGAATAGTAGTGCTGAAAGCCTCTTTAGAAAAATATGTTTCTTTTATGCAGAAATGTGTAATCAAACACTCCTCTCTTCATGGAGATGGCCTACATTTTTGTTTTCAGTTACAGTATAAAGGTTAGTTTTTATTCTTTATTTTAATAAAGTAGTAAAACATTAGTCAAACAACAGCTCATCGATAACTCCAACTATGCAAAAAATAGAAATAATTTCCCCCTCTTAGGACCATTTAACAACAATCTCAGAACCCACGACAATAGAAACTATACAGAGGGAGCTTAAATGACTCCAAGAATTGGATCCAGATTTAAGACTATTTCATCTCAAGTCAGCAGTCTAGTTTCAGCCTAGAATGTAGGGGATTAAAATATCATCCAAATGTGTATGCTTCAGTCAAGTTCTAGCTTGGGTGGAATCCTTGAGGCAAGGGATCAACAATATATTTTACTATCTTGTTCACAGCCTTAAAACAAGATCAAGTTCTACTTTCCCAGAGGAGACTGAACCAGCTCTTTATTCCAGAATCCAGCAGCATTACTTAGGCTCTCTCAGTGTCCAATTGGCCCTCTCCTGAGGTGCTGATAATATTTTCTTCTGATATCATTTCCAAACACTTAAACCTTGACATCTCACACTGTGATGTCAAAAATAAATCTGAACTTTTATAAAGGTAACTTTATTTAATGCTTTTCTGCTCAAAACAGTGAGATGATTCAGAAAGAACATAGAAAAAAAAGAAACTCAAATTCAGAATTTTAAACTTTTATATTGATGAGCCTGGATACATTATAATTTCCTGATAAACTTTAATAGGATTCCTTGGGGAAAATTCACCCAGTTATGAATGTAAGAAGTTCCTATAAATGTGATACATGACCTAGCAACTTGCATATTGAATAGATGTTGGAGATGTTGCTGAATCACAAACACCTGTTTCTGAATTTCTATAAATACATCCACTACTGAATCAAAGTGATCACCCAGAGTAGTAAATCACATCACACTCAAGTCAAATACACCTTATGAGTGAACAGATACTACCCAGGCAAATTAAAATCTTGATATATTATCACTGCTGTAATTTGCCAAACACAATTACACAAGCCCTTACATTTTCAATATCACTTCATGCAATTCCTGATGTTTTATTCAGTTCTACTTTCTGAGACTTCCTGATCACTTGACCAATGTGATTAAAGGCATGCTGTTCAAGCTATGGTTTGATCAGAGAGAAAACCCTCTGGCTGCAAATCAGCAGTTCTTCAGATCCGAAATCCTGATTGCTATCACTATGACACATAAATTTGAGCAAGAAACATCCACTATCTAGTCTTTCCATTCACTTGGGGAAGAAGGGTGGGAAAAGAGGTAATTAATACTGTTTGGAAAACTCCTTCCAGCTCAATAGCCTAGGAACTGTGAAATGAAAATTTAAGAGGCTTTTAAAAATAATTTAGTTCTAAATTCACTCTATGTCACCTATATAATTAAGAGACAATAAAATGGTATATGTTTTGCATTAAATTTGCTTTAAGAATGATTAAAAGATTTTTACCCACAACATGACAGAATTAAAAAAAAATTCTATCAACTTATCCCTTAAGGACAATCAAGAAAAGCTATATTTTATTCACAGAAAACTTCACCAATTCATCACCAGTGATGGGAGAGTTTTCCATGAAGATCTTGCTATGAGGTGATTTCCTTTGGGAGTCAAAAGAGGGAAAGGGCCTTGTGGCCAAGGTAGCCACCATCACAGTCAGTGAAACAAGCCAAACACCAGACAGACAATGCAGCCCTTGGACCAAAGTGTATTAGGTCTCCTCAGAGAGGGTGAGGTGCAGACCTACATGTGCATAGGCTATTTCTTCAGTCCAGCATATCTGGTGACCATCAGCACAGGTAGCAGTGCCCTTCCATCCCTACTGGGAGATCAAAAAGACAAATTGTATATTTTCTATAAAGGAACAAGAAGGCAAGGCCCTAGAATTTGGACCCCATGAAAAAATGAACAGTAGTTTCTCTAGAGAACGTTATGAAGAAGCATAGTGAAATTCTCAGCCTCCTTACCGAAGGCTATGACCATTTTTGAATTCTAACCTGCCATCTGTCTTTCACCTGTGAGCAATTTAAAAAATAAACACAGAAAGTGGATACTTTGGACATATAGCCAAGGAATATGAAACCAACCATCAGCCCAAAACTGCCTATCTCCACAGGTTCATAGCAGCATTATTTATAACAGGATATGGGAACAGCTGAAATGTCCATCAGTGGATGATTGGGTGGTATCTCAACATCACAGAATATTGTGTAGCCATAAGAAAGGATGAAATTCAGTAAATTTCAGCCAAATGGAATTATGGGTATCAAAGAAAGTCAGAACGATAAAATACTTAGCTTTTTTTTTTTATCCCTCTGAGGTTAAAAAGGATGGAAAAAGGGACTTCCGGAAGATGGCAGCAGAGTAAAGACGCCGAGATCACTTGTCCAAGCCAGCATAGGAATTGAGGACCTAAAACGGACTATAGACTCACTTACTACAAGTTTTAACCCAAACGAAAAC
>NW_004567108.1:62089704-62158265 GCF_000260355.1 Condylura cristata | reverse complement strand
AAATGATGTAAAAATAAACTTTTTAATAAAAAAAAAGGATGGAAAAAGGAAAGAAACAAGGAGATATAAGGAGGAGGAATAGACAATTAATTTTGAAGGTAAAGCAAAAAAAAAAAAAAAAACTATAGACAAAATACCCCAAATTAAAAAAATAATAATTGCATCACAAATCCTGGGAAAAAAAGAATATCGGAATGAAAAGAAGATAGAAAGCTTAAATAAATAAATTGTGCCCTCCCTGATGACACAACGGGTTAGAGCCCAGCACTGCAAACTGGCCGCAGCCACTTTATTGTCAGTTCAATCCCCAGCCCGCAAGTGGACCCAAATGGCCAGGCAGACCTCTCCTGACCCGCCCACTGCTCCCCTCAGCAGTGTACTTCCTTCCTTGATCTGCCTGTTCTATTCCCTGCTCTGTCTCTGGTGAATCCTCTCACTGCACCTGCACCTCTGGCCTGTATCTCAGTTCTGTATGCATAAATAAAGAAATCTTAAAAAGAAAGAAAGAAATCAATTAAAAAGACTTAGAATTTGAGGAGTAGAGATTATCATTTTATAATAACAATCTTAAAAAAAAAACCTAGTAAACTCCTACAAGGGTAGGTCCTGGATCTTAAAAATAAAATCCAAGAATGAATAAAGTTCTTTACTGAAGAGATTGTACACATTTTCACAATGCTAAAATTGATTGAGAATGACATAAATATGAAAAGCATAGTAAGTATAATTGAGCTAGCAGAAAACAAAATTTCACAAGTTGAAGACATAAATGTACAAATGAACCAAGTGGATTTAGGAAATAAGGAAATCCTATAAGAAATATCAGACTACATTTGGAGAACAAAACATAAGAATAATGGGTGTTCTAGAAAATGGACAGAGATTAAAAACAAAAGAAAGGATTAAAGACCATTCCTGGACATGGCTGTCCAGGAAGCAGAAGGAGCATCTAAATATCTAAATGCACAATGATTTTCAGCAAGATAAAATATTTTTATTTATCAAAAGTCAAATATAAAGAAAAATATTTGAAATGTCTAGGGGAAAATGATGTAACATAAAAAGGCACTTAATCAGATTTATGTAAGCTTTACCTGCAGATACTTTCAAGTTTAGAAGAGAGTAGAATGACATATTTACAACCCTGAAAGACAAAAATTGCTAAAGATGAATACTCTATTTACATAATTATCGTTCATATGGTGAAGAAATAAAGGCTTTTCCAGGTGCAAAGCTAAAGGAGATTACCACCATCATACTTGCTCTATGAGAAAAGTTGAAAAGAGTTCTACATGGACACAAAATGCAAAAGAACACAGTCCTTGAGCTACAGGATAATAGTGAGATGTAATAAAATGTATAAACAAGAAAAATATCAGATGACAACAAAACATTAAAGGGGAGGTAGAAATGGATGAAACTGTATAGTGAGATGTTGAGTAGGTAACAGCACATAAAGAACTATTTTATATATGATAAGTTTGACATAATCTTCATGTTAACTACAAAGCAAGAAATGAAGAAATTTACAGAACCACAGGAAAGAAATAAACTAAATGGTAGCTAGAACACACCTGGAGAAAGAAACAACAGAAAGATAAATTAATTAAAAAACAAAAGATGGGGGCCCTCCCTGGTGGCGCAGTGGGTTAAAGCACAGCACTGAGAAGCTTAGGCCACTTCCACATGAGTTCGATCCCTGCCTACCCAGGAGGAGATCCACATGGCGTGGCAGACCTCTCCCTGCCCGCCCACTGCTCCCCTCAGCAGTGTACTTCGTAGATCTGCCTGCTCTGCTCCCCACTCTGTCCCTGGTGAATCCAATCACCCTCCACATCTCTGGCCTGTACCCCAGTTCTGTATGAATAAATAAATCCTTTTAAAAAATGGAAGGGCAGTAAATAAGTCTAATAAATCAATAATCACCCTAAATATTGTAAGACACAGAGTGACAGGTTGGATTGAAAATACATGACCATCTGTATTTTGCATCCCAGAAAACCTTGTCAGATATAAAACCAGGCAGATACAGAAAGTGAAAGAGTAGAGCAAGGTAGTTCAAGTCAATAACGCTGAGGGAAAAGCAGGAACTGCTATTCCAATATATTATAACTTAGACTTTCAGTCAAAAAGGTGGTTAGTGACAAAGATGGGCATTGATATAATGATCAGAGGAACAGTTCATCAGTTGTAATTGTCATTAACATGTATGTCCACAACACAGGTGCAGCTTAATATATAAAACAACACTTAACAGACCTATAGCAATACATTTTCAGCAAAATTAATAATAGATATATCAACATATCACTATGTTGATGGTTAAATCATTTAGACAAAAAGTAAACAAGGAAATAATGGCCTTAAATAAATAATTGAACAGAGATATTTATAATGGCTTCCATCCAAATGAAATTCACATTCTTCTTAACTGCACATGGAGCTTTCTTAAGGGTAGGTTATAAGTGGAATATAAAACTGCCCTCAAAAATATGTGAAAATTGAAATTTTGTTAAGGATCTTTTCTGATCACAATGATATAAAGCTAGATATCAACCAAAATGAAAACCTGAAACAAATCCCAAGTGTGGCAATAAAAAAATGCTTTAGCTTTTTGTTTGTTTGTTTATCATATTTATTTTTTATTTATAACTTTTACATCATTGTCTATTCCCCTTAAAATTCTCACTGCCAGTTCATCTGTGAACCATCACCATAGTCCCTTGTACTCTTCTCACCCCTGCCCTGAACCCACTTCCTCCTCTTCCATTTCATATCTCTTAGCCACAGTCGCCTGCTAGTTTTGTTTTATTTTTATTATTGTAATTTCTTCCCTGATCCTCCTATAAATGAAACCATTGGAAAGGCCTCCCTGATAGTACAAGTATTAAAAATCTCAGCATGGCCCTCCCTGGTGGCACAGTGGGTTAAAGCACTGCACTAAGAAGCTTAAGCCACTTATGCATGAGTTCGATCCCTGCCTGCCCCAGAGGTGACCCACATGGTGCAGAAGACCTCTCCTGACCCGCCTGCTGCTCCCCTCAGCAGTGTACTTCATCAGTCAGTCTGTTCTGCTCCCAGCTCTGTCTCTGGTGAATCCTCTCACTGCCCCTGTATCTCAGGCCTGTGCCCCAGTTCTATATGAATAAATAAATAAAATCTTAAAAAAAAAAATCTCAGCACTATCAAACTACTGCAAGCCATTGTGTCCTGAGTTTGATCCCCAGCCAGGCAGCTGACCCAGATGGCAAAGCAGGCCTCTTCTGTCTTGTCGCTGCTCACCCCAGCAGGGTACTTCAGTAAATTCCCCTGTTCTGCTCCCCACCCTCTCTGGTCAATCCTCTCAAATTCTACACCTCTGGCCTATACCCCAATTCTTGTATATACATAAATAACTAAATCTTTAAAATAAAAAAAGGGAAACTATTTGATATTTTTCCTTTTACTTCTCCTAAAAAAAAATGTTTTTGAATAACATCTAGGTCAATGAAGCACTCAAAGAAAAAAATACAAAATTATCTATAGACTAAAGAATTGAGGAAATAAACTACAAGATTCCATGGAGTACACTACAAGCAATGTTAAACATTAAGTATATAATAACATAAGCCCATGTCTACATATTGTATCTGTCTTCACCCATCAACTTTCTTAATAATTATCTTTAAGGACATTACTACAAAACTGCAGCATCCCAGAAAAAGGGTGATTCAGGAATTTTTTCCTTTTCCCTGACTTGCAAGATCACCTGATTACAAATGCATCCCTTGTTCTCAATTAGTTAACCAATGTTTATCCAGAAGCCAGTATATACTACACATTAAATCTAAGAAAAACCAAGCTGCTGCCTCAAGGAGCTTACAATCTCGTGAATAATTAAATAGGAAACAGAAAATAATCTGCAGTTACTTAGCCCTCAGGAAGATCAAGTCATAAACCCAAATCAGTCAATCAGGAAGGGGCAGAAAATTTACAGAAGCTTTTTTTTTTTTAAAGATTTATTTATTTATTCATACAGAACTGGGGTACAGGCCAGAGATGCAGAGGGTGAGAGGCTTCACCAGAGACAGAGGGGGGAGCAGAACAGGCAGATAGACGAAGTACACTGCTGAGGGGAGCAGCGGGCGGGTCAGGAGAGGTCTGCCACACCATGTGGTCACCTCCGGGGCAGGCAGGAATCGAACTCATGCGGAAGTAGCTTTAGCTTCTTAGTGCTGTGCTTTAACCCACTGCGCCACAAGGGAGGGCCCCAGAAGCTTTTTATCAGGTAATTATCAGGAATTCTATCCTAACTTGATGTCAGAAATCACAGACACATTTATGATCTTCCTTTCATAGGTGTGTGGTGGTTTCCATATGATATGGGCTTATTTCAAACCCCTTTGTGTCTGTTCCTGTTTGTAATCCCACTTTAACCCATGTTATTTTAGAACATTTCATCTATCATTTGTACCCACTTGAAATCACTTCTAGAAAAAGGTAGGGGATAAATAAATAAAGACACTGTCAAACCTATACAAATGTTTAATTCCAGAAGGCTTTGCACAAAGCTGAAATTTTCATAGATGAAGAAGAAAGACTTCTTTAATATTTTAATTTTCTATTTTAAACAAAAACTTCCTTTTTATTCTTTAAAATTTATTTTGCAGTAACATTGGTTTATAACATTACATAGCTTTCAGGACTCACAGTCTCATCAATCAACATCTTCATACATTTTATCCTTGCCATCCATCTTACCCAATTTACATACCTCACACTCCCCCACCCTCCCTTCTGGCATCTACCACTCAGTACTTACAGTCTAAAATTTTGTTTTAGTTTTGCATTGTTTATTCATTACTTTGTTTCATTATCAGATATTAGTGAGTCATCCAGCATTTGTTTTTCTCCATTTGATTTATTTTACTTAACTTATATTTCTCAAGGTCACATTGCTGTAAATGGCAGAATTTCCTGATTTTTATAGTGGAATAGTATTTTACAATATAGTCAAAAGTTGGAAATGGTCAAAATATATACATGTATACACATGTACAGTTAAGAGTTGGAAGCAACCTAAGTTAGAAACAACCTAAGTATCTATCTATTGCTATAAATATCTATAGCTATCTATCTATCTATCTATCTATCTATCTATCTATCTATCTATTTATATATATATATAGAGAGAGAGAAATATGGGTGTATAAAAATGTATCTATAGGTGCATCTATAGATATAGATATCTATACCTATATATAGGTGTACATATTTCTATATGTATGTATGTCTATATATGTCTATATGTTATGTATGTATATATATATTCACATATGGGTGTGTATATGCCTATAGATAGAGAGATAGATAGAGAGAGATAGACCTATAGATATATATCTATAATCATATAGTGACACCTGTGTGTCACTGATCTAGTCATAGGTCATGGTCAATAGGCACTTAGCTTGTTTCCCATCTCTTGGCTATTGTGAGTCATGCTGTGGTGAATATGAGGATGCATATATTTCTACAGACTAGTATTTTCCTGTTCTTCACATAAATACACAGCAGTGTGATAGCCAGATCATATAGTATTTCCATCTCTGCTGTTCTGAGGAAACTCTATACTGTTTTCCATGGGCTATACCAATTTACCTTTCAACCAGTAGTGCATGCAGCTTCACCTTTCTTGGAATCCTTACCAACATTTTTTTCTTATCTTTTGAGTAGTAGCCATTCTCACAGTGTGAAGTGTTGTATCATTATTGTTTTGATTGGCATTTCCCTAAGAAGAGATGATGAGCGTCTTCACAAAATTGTTGGCTATCTGTGTGTCTTTTTTAGTAAACAGTCTATTAAGATTCTCTGCCAGTGTATAATCAGGTTTCTTGGGACTTTTTTGTTGTTGAGTTTTAAGAATTTCTGATACATTTGGGATATTACTTTCTTTTCAGATGTATAATTTTCATCTGCTTCTTTCACTCTTCAGAGCTTTTTAGTTTGATGTAGTCACACTTGTTTGTTGCTACTTCAACCTTCACCACCTTAGACCTTGTAACTTAATGTATAGTCAGTGCTCAATCACCGCTCAGCATTAAAAAAGTACAGCAGCTACAGATGATGATTTCTTCGATCAAATTTTGCCAATAGTTCCCCTACTTTTTTGGTTATCCTTGAAATTTTTTTAAAGATTTATTTATTTATGCATACAGAACTGGGATATAGGCCAGAGGTTGAGGGGCAGTGAGAGGATTCACCAGAGACAGAGTGGGGAGCAGAACAGGTTGATGGATGAAGTACACTGCTGAGGGGAGCAGGCAGTTCAGGAGAGGTCTCCCTCCTGGGCTGGGGATTGAACTCATGTTGAGTGACTTTAGCTTCTTAATGCTATGCTTTAACCTGCTACGCCACCAGAGAAGGCCTACCCTTGAAATTTCTGACTTGACTTTCAATGACCAGAACCAATTCAGAAAATATGAGGAAACAAGAACTGTTTTTCGATGTTTTATGATGTGTGCACGGATTTCATTTCCTGGAAATGTTTTGCAATAAACTGATGTTTGTCTGGAAGTTTATTTTCTTAGACTTAAAAGAATCTAACTTCTCTGAACACGTTCAGTAAATGTTACAAAGATGATGCAGTTATTATAAATTGCTTCTCAAACTTCTCCTTTTCTGGAAACATTAATATCAAAATAACTTTGGATAAGAATAAAGGGACAGGGGGTAGTTATGAAAAGGAAGATTTTGCATTTCTATAGATTTTTGTGCAATGCAAGTAAATTTTTACAATGCTTCCCTTAGTTTGATCAAAGTATTATTTTCTATACAAATTTTCAAAGGTGTAACTTTCTTTTAAAAAAATGTCATTTGATTCAGTGTGATCACCACCTATGGAGATGTAAGGTTATGTAAAGACTACTCAGGACTTCAAAAACATTTTAGAAGCTTCAAAAACATTTTAAAATGATAAAATAACTCTAAATTCTGATTAGAATTCAAACAATTTAATGGTTCAAAATGAAACTGCATTCATAATGAATACACAAGGATGAAAATACAAGGGTGTTATGAAAATACAAGGACGTGGCAAAAATTAAAGGAAGCAACTGGGTTAAATTGAGAATAAACTGAATTCCTGTGTGACTGAATCATCATGCAGCAAAGGGAAGTCCAGGCAGCTATTGTAAATCTCTAAGATTATAGAAAATGAATTTCTGTGGAAAAGATCAGAATGAAGCACAAGCTTGGTGTGTCTAAAGTTAGGCTGTACATGCCTGGTAGCAGGCCCCAGATCCCAGATCCAGGAGCTCAGGGACAATCCTTCCCTGTCTCAAAATATCCAGGAAGGTCAGCTTATCCAGGTATAATAAAGGAGGAGCTCAAGAAAAGAATGGTTGTCAGGTAAATCTGTTCCCACAAAAGTAGAGACAAAGCTTTGAATGGTGGCAGACAAAAAAAGAAATACAAATAAAAGGGGAAAGGGGGAGCTTTGGTGTGGCATAGGGCTGAAGCCTCGCTGTCACACCATGATGGCTGCAGAGTTCAATCCAGAGTTCAATCCCCAGCCTGGAGCTGACCCACATATGGGGCAGTAGACCTTGCCTATCTTGCCCACTGCTCCCCTAAGCAGTGTATGTCAGTAAGTCTGTCTCTTCTGCTCCCCACTTTCTCCCTGCTGAATTGTCTCCCCACTCATAGTTCTGGTATGCACACACCAGTTCTTCTATACGCAAAGAATAAATAAATCTTTAAAAAAAAAAAGTGAAAAAGGAGCAAATGAAGCAGGCCTAAGTGCTTAATGAAGAATCTGCAGAGAACGGTGAGACTAGAAACCAGGAGAGCCTAGTTTCTGATGCAGTAGAAAGAAAGAAACCAAGTTTGAATAACATCATGTAGCATCATGTACCATGTTTAGCAATGGTCCCTATCTCCCTTCCTTTATCATACAAAGGGATAGTTGTGTCAACAATTTTATAAGGCAAGTCTTTAATAGCTCTAGAAACTTTTAGAAGAAATAAGGAAACCCACCTCATTTCTTTTTTAAGGATAAATGGTTTTATTAAGGGGGAAAATAATTTAGTAGGTTTTTATTGCTTGTTTTGTTACAACCACAAAATAGTTGTATATTGAATATTGGAGACTTTCTTTGCATTTGGTGTCAGTTTAATATCCATAGATGGGGGGTAATTTTTACATTCTAGTATACAGAGTATACTTATTTGTTACAACAGCCTGGCATGCTGGGGTCAAAGTTGTCAGGCAGGCAGACACAAGGTAAGACACTGTGAACTCTGTTCCCATCTCTGCACCTTACACTTCTCAATACAACCCCAGCACCTCCTGAACAAGACTTCTAGAAAGACGGCACTTCTAGAACTAACTGTAGAGATGGGTGGTAATATTGGCCTTTAAAAGACAGAAGGAGACCACAGACTTCAGGAAACAGTGCATCACCCAAGGAGCCACTGTCACAGGCAGGGGCTCTTACCTTGCCCCTGACTCTCAGAGTCACAATGTCCCAGTGCATAAGCCACATATTATTCCACTTGAGTAGCCACTGCAGTGAGTACATTTTACTCATCCCACCCAAAAGCATAAGCAAGAACCGGGCAACTCTTCACTTCCTCTCACCTATGATGTGAACCAAGCACTGCCTCCATTTACCAGCCACAGGACCACCGTCTCTAACAACGAGTTTGGGGAAGGAAAACCAAGCTTTCCCTGACCCCAGTTTCCAGTAGTAGTCCCAACTCCAGCCACCAGCAAACAGAAAACACCTGCTTGAGTGGGAAACAGACCCCACAACCTCCAGCTAGCAGCTGTGGGAAACTGCCTGATAGTAGAAAAACAGCACTAGAGACTAGGTTCCACTATGTACAGTTCTTGGAGCAACAAAGAAGAGGAGCGCTTGTTAGAGAAACAACCCAGTAGACAGCAATAGGAATGATTACATATGAACAACAGAAAGCAGCACAGGTGTCAACAGTCTGGACACTGCACTGAGCAGTCTTTATAAGTGGAGTCTCATAACAACATCAATATCACCCAGAAAACAAATAATGGGAAGAAAAAAAAAAACCAAAAAAAAAAAGAAGAAAAAATAGCAACCAGAACCCTCAGGGGAATATTGCACCACACAGAGAGAGAAAACCTCCAGAATACTAATACAAAAACTTTGAGGATCTCTTCTTCCTATCAGACATAGAAATCAAAATAGTCATGATAAATATAGTCAAGAAAATGGAAGAAAATGAAGAAGAACAAATGAATACTCTTATAAATAAAATCAATGAACCAAAGACAGAAAATTAAGCTCTAAATAAAATGAAAATGCTGTTTTTGAAATTAAAAAGATAAATATAGGGATGAAAAATTCTGGACGAAGTAATGGAAGTAGAATAGATGAAATGAGAGAATAAGTCAGTGTACTTGAAGGCAATAATTATCAAAGAATCTAAATAGAAAATGAAGGAGAGAAATTTTAAAAAAAGGAAGAAACACTCCTAAAATTGTCTGATTTAATGAAGAAAGATAACATAAGATTCGTGGGAGGGGAAAAAAGGAAAAGGAAAAAAAAGTGTTTAAAGAGATAATGAAGGAAAATTTCCCATATGTAGAAAAGGGGATAAAAGTACAAATCCAGGATGCTAAAAGAACCTCAGGATACATAAGCAAAGCAACCCACACCAAGACATTTAGCAGTGAAACCTTTAAGAACTCAAGACAAAGAAAGTAAATTAAAGCTGGCAAGGAGGACAAGCCATAACTTACAATGGAACCCAAACAGGCTAGTATAAGACTTTCCTAAAGAAAGACTATGGGAAAGGAGAAAATGGAACAATGTATTTCAAACCTTAAATTTCAAACTACCAACCACTTATACTCTAATGCAGGGCTCTCCTTGAGATATGAGGAAGAAATAAAGGACTTTCCAGATACAGAATTTGCTAACAATAATCTGTTTCTCCAAGAAATACTGAAAGACATTCCTGCATCCAAACTGAAAAGAGGAACCTACACAAAGAACTGAAAGGAAAAAAGTGATGTAACTCAAAAAATGAAAACATAGTGGTAGCAACAAACCTTTATTTAGCAATCAGCACTCTATTAACAGACTGAACTCATAAATTAAAAGACACAGGTTATCTGGCTTGATCTGTAAGCAGAATCTGACTTCTGCTTCAGCTTGAAACAAATCTAAACTCCAAAGACAAATATAGGCTCAAAGAAAAGTGCTGGAAATAAATCTATAAGTAAATGGGGCCCAAAGGAAAGCTGGAAGAGCTATATATATATCCAGGGGAAAAATCAGTTCCTGGTTAAAAGGGTAATAAAATAAAGGACATTCAGTACTCAGTCACTAACACATTAGAGCAGACACATGACCCAGTATGGACCATTCAGGGCCTTGCTCAACATCAGGTATCTTCAGCAGCCCTCCAGTAAGCACCCCGACAGACCCAAATACCAGCAGCTTGGGAGAAGACCCATGCCTCAGTTCTGGGCCAAGTCAGACCTTGCCCTTCACTACTAACCCCTAGTCACATCCAGGATTTCCCCCCAACCCCATCATCACCCAGCATTCAGTCAATGGCGCCTCAGAAGACACACACCACAGCCTGAACCATGCAAGCCCTCTATATCAGGGGACCTTAGGACCCCTCCAGAAGCACTCCTGACTATAAACCCAGGCACCAGTACCTCTAGAGCAGACACAACCTAGTTCAGACTGTGTAAAAAGTCCCTCTTCACTACCAACTGAGAGCAATACCTGTGAAGTACAGACTTTCAGTGCTCTGCCACCAGTGTCTTGGGAACAAGTACATGCCCTCGTGCAGGCCCCACAGGAGCTCACCCTTCACTCCTACCCCAGTCACCTTAGGAAGGATAGCTATGCCAACACTCAGCTACCAATGCCCTGGACACAGAGAGATACCTCTAGCCTGGGTCATACAAGTCCCCAATCTACACCAAAGATCTTCAGGAATCATCCAGGCTTCTGGTCACCAGAACTAGACCCAAATGTAGTGTGGGAGGCTCCAGCACCATGCCAGAACCTAGGAGACTTCAGCAGCTGTCTCTACCATCAAGTAAACCCAGAATGGTGGATAGAAAAACTCACACTAAACAAAAGTCCCAATTATAGCAGAGCAAAAGCGAAGTAAACAATGGAGTGAAAGTACATAATGGCCAAGCAATATACCACAGAAACAATATACCAGAGGAACAATATACTATAGAAAGTAAACAAAGACCTAGAACCAAAGCAAAAAGACATGGAAGAACTTTTTTTTAAGAATTATTCTTAGGCCCTCCCTGGTGGCGTAGCACGTTAAAGCTCAGCACTAAGAAGCTAAAGCCACTTCCTCATGAGTTCGATCCCTGCCTGCCCCGGAGATGACCACATGTCGTGGCAGACCTCTCCTGACCTGCCCACTGCTCCCCTCAGCAGTGTACTTCTGAGTCTGTCTTTTCTATTCCCCACTCTGCCCCTGGTGAATCCTCTCACCGCCCCTGCAAGTCTGGCCTGTACCCCAGTTCTGTATGCAAAAATAAATCTTAAAAAAAAAAAAAAGAATTATTCTTAAATAATAGAAAAGTAAAGGCCAGAGGTGTGTGTGGGTGGGGGGTGGCGGCGGGAGGCGGGGAGAGGTGAGAGGATTCACCAGAAACAGAGTGGGGAACAGAACAGACAGACTCAGAAGTACACTGCTGCGGGGACATGCCGCAGTGGCTGTGATAGCTTCATAGTGTTGTGCTTTAGTCACCAGAAAGGGCCCAGAAGAACTTTTTTTTTTTTTTAGCATAAATAGAGTTTAAAAGTGCCATGATTAAGAAAATTAAAGAATTGTAAAACTATCAAAAAATAGAAGAAAAAGAAAAACAGACCAGAAACAAATGACAAAACTTAAAAGTTGAAATTTTAAATGAGAAATTAACAGAATTGCAGGGTGCAAATGATCAAAGGAAGAGGTAAATAATTCAGGAAAAGCTGTTGAAGTGGAATCAAACAAATAAAGAATAAATCACCAATATTGAAGATGAAAATGAGGGAAGAAACAAAATTTAAAACCAAAGATACAAAGTTAAAAAGAATTAAGACAACATGAGGAAACATTGGAGTAATAGGAATAATAGGAATCCCATGAGGAAAAAAGAAAGAAAAAGAAACTGAAAAGCTTTAAAAAATAATGGAGGGGTCTCCCTGGTGGCACAGAAGTGAAAATTTCAGCACAATCAAACCATCTTCAAACACTACAGCATGAATGAGTTCAGTCCCTGGCCAGGGAGCTAATCTACATGGGACAGCAGTCCTCTCCTGTCTCGCCCACTGCTCCCTTCAGCAATGGGCTTCATCAATCTGCCTGTTCTGCTCCCCACTCTGTCTCCGATGAATTCTCTCTCACACACACACCTGCACCTCTTGCCTACATACACCCCAGTTATTCTATGCATAAACTAATAACAATAAGCAAACATATTTTAAAATTATGGAAGAAAACATCCCAAATTTGACAATGGAACTCAAATACAGGAAGCAGAAAGAAAACCAAGATATTTAAATAAATTAAAACTGCATAGTAATAAAGTTTTTAAGAATCAAAGTCAAAATAATAATAATAATAATGAAGTTGATAATAAAGATTGATAAAAAAACACCAGCTAGGCTAACATCAGAATTCACTGAAGAGACACTGTGGAATAGAAAAATATATTCAAAATATTCCAAGACAAAAAAAAAAAAAATGCCAACCAAAAATACTTTATTTTGCAAATGTTGATTCATGTATGAGATAGAAATAAGGTTATCTCAAATAAAGAAATCTTAAGGAGTCTGCATTGACCAATCCCTCCCCTTCATGACACATTAAAAGAAACTTTAGGATTTAAATTAAAGAGAGCAAAGAATACAAAGAACTGAGGAGTAGTTAAGTAGAGCCACACAACAATGGCAGTAACAGACTTAAATATAAATAATTACTGTAAATATCAATGGAATGAAATCACCAATAAAAAGAGAGAGTATCTGTTGGATTTGGAAATAGAATCCAACATTTTGCTGCCTCCAGAAAATGCAACTAATTTTCAAGGATAAATATAGACTGAAACTAAAGGGATGGAAAATATGTAATCAAATGGCACCAAGTGGAAGCAGAAGCAGGATCTAGCTAGATAGCTAGATAGCTCAATGAACAGTTTATATATATGTGTGTATGTGTATGTGTGTGTGTGTCCACACACACACACACACACACACACACACACAATAATCTAGCTTCTAGCTGAAAAGGTTAACCAGAGAGAGGGATGGTCACTATATAATGATTAAGGATTAAGGGAGCCAGCAATAGGGAGTAATGAAACTCAGCAACATATAGTCACCAAATGAAGAAGCACCAAAATATAGCAGACAACTGTTACCAAATTAGACAACAAACATGGGAGAAAATACATATGAGGGTGGAGACTTCAGCACCCCCCTATCAATGTGAACATACAAAAAATATAGAAAATAAGGACATAATCACCCTAAACAAAGAACTGATATTTATAGTTTTATGAATATTCACTAGAAAAGGCACACATGGGATATTTCCAGAATTAACCATACTGGGTAACAAGACAATCAACAAAATCATGAAGATGGAAATCATACGAAGCATCTTCCTAGACCATAAAGGTACTGAACTATATGAATCAACTGCAAAAGAAAACAAGGGAAGACTTTCATACATGGATATAGACTCTTTCACATCATTTTTGAGTTGAAAACCAACTCAAAATGTATAAATGACTTAGGTAACAACTGAAATCATGAAATACATAGACTTAAACCTGCACCCTCCATGCCATAAACCTTAGAAAAATATTTATGAATTTGTCTCAGAAGCAAGGAAAAAATAAATAAGAATACAGAAAATAAAAATCTTCTATACAAAAAAAGAGACTAAAACATGCTGAACAGAAGAAAATAATTTCAAACCATACATCTGAAAAATGACTGATATCAAAGATTTACAAAATTCTCATACAATATGCTAATGAGAAAACAAAATAACCCAAACAAGAAATGGACAGAAGAACTAAATAGGCACTTCTCCAATGAACACATACAGATAACAACAGGCACATGAAAAATGACCATCACTTATCATCAAGGAAATGAAAATCAAACCTACAATGAGATACCATCTCACACTCACATCAAAATGAACAGAAACAAGTGTTATGGAGGATGTGGACACACAGACTGATTGAAGCCCTACATAAAGTGATAAGGAGTTTTCTCAAAAGACTACAGATGAATCTGCCACATGACCCAACAATTCCCCTTCTATAAATCTATCCAACGAATACAAAAACACCAAATTGAAAAGAGGCCTACACCTTTATGTCCATTGATCAATATTGGATCCATATTCACATACATTATTACTCAGTAGTCAAAAATATAAAGTTATTCCATTTGTTGTGATGTGAATAGAGTTGAAAGAGATATGCTACGTGAAGAAAGAAAGAGAAAGGTAAATACTGGATGGTATCACTTATATGTGGAATATAGAGAAACTAAACTAAGAGCCAGAGAAAGACTACCTTAGAAACAACTTATTGAAAATTGACTATAAAACTGAAGCATCTCTAGGGGAAGGAGTGGAAGTAGGAACAAAGAGAATTTGAAGCACAAAGGACTATTTTGGTAGACTATGGGTGTCTTAGTAATGGGTACTATATTGGAGCAATACCTGTTGGGAAAAATCCTAACATTCCCACAACTAAAATAATAAATTGTTATTTAAAAAAAATACAAATGAACAGAAGACAGATGAGCATTGCGCTTTTGCTTTTTTGTTTTCAACTTAAATACTTTTATGCTCCCAGGACATAACACATATAACATATCTGAAAAACTAATGTCTCTGTGTCTCCTCCTTCTCTCTCCCATTGAAAACAAATATTTTTAAAAATTTGTACATGTTTGTTTTTGGCTTTATCCCAAGTTCTTAAGAGGGCAGATGAGAACTCACAACCAAAGACATCCCCTTTTTCCTTGCAGGAATGGGATGCCTATAACAAAATTGCAATTGGGAATCACAATTGAGCATTTAATATGTTTATTATGAACATTTACAATTCTTTCCACTCTTGTGTTCTTTTTAGCACAGTTGCTTCCTAAAGAAAACCACTCCTGCCAGATTTTGTGTTCTTGGCAATATTTTTTGTTAGGTTGTTATGTCAATTTCCCAAAGAAATCAGATGGCTCTCAGAGAAGTGCAGAGAGAGAGAGATTTCATTGATTCATCAGTTGGCTCAACGGGGTCAATCCCAGAAGGCTGGGCCCCAAATTTCAGGAATGGTGAGGTTTTATACAGGTTGTATGAAGAAACTTGTCATCCCATCCATCATAGCATAAGCACTCTTTATTGCGTAGGAGGGGGGTCAAGGCATCTATAGTTACTACTGTGCATGCAGTATACTGTAGGAACTTTCTGCTCTAACAAGCAAGAATCCAACAAGCAACAGACTCCCCAAGCAGCAGGCCTGGGAAAGAAGCAGAATCTAAGCAGCAGACTTGGGAAATTTCCTACTTCAATGCAAATTGTTTTCCCAATATATTCATTAATGTTCTGTGAGAGCGTGAAAGAAGCTGTCAAAGGTGATGGCAGAAACAGGTCACACAAGTCACAGAAACAGGTCACACAAGTCACCAGCCACCTGGCCTCAGAGCGTTCTGAAAGCAGGAAGACATGATGGAGGTGAAAAGACAGCATTTTTCTTTACTGTCTGTGTCCATTTTGTTCTGATTTAGACATTGTCTGTGCTTTGTACAGAGCAGTTACTTTCTTCCAGATATATTGGCACATTCTATAGGTTACTAGCAGCCCTGACCTCCATGTAACCGTCAGAGTTATGAATTATCAAATATACATGCTCTTCCCTGGAGGGTCTATTTGGGCTCAATAGAGATAAGATCTTCAAAGACTACTTAAGAACTGATCTGAGATTTTTCTCAGAGAGCGCCCAGAGTCCTGTTCTCAGGCTACCCCCTTAAGCTTGAGTATAAACTTTTAAAAAAGACTTTCCTGGGCTATACAATACACTCTGGTCACTTTCAGGTAAGGGTCTGTAACAATAGATTGAAAATGAATATATAGTATATTTAATAATTAATTGTGAATTAGTGAGAATTCGATGTGACACTCATCAACATTTGAAGATATTTGTACTACATATCCATTTAAGAAAAATTTACATCCAAATTTTAAACTGAAAATCACTGAGAGAACTGTTGGGAAAACTGCATGATTTTTTAGGTTTTCAATACCTAAAAAAATGAGATGACTTTGTAGTGATCTTCAAAATAATCAACAAATCTTTTGAGAGAACTACATCAAATACATCAAAAAAAATACATATATACATGCATACATGCATGTGTGCATCCATACACACACAAATACTTAGTGCATGTCTTTTCTTTGGCCTAAGTGTTTGACATATATATGCTGGATCTTATGGGAATTTGGAGTCATTATAATCAAAACAAAGGGACTCTGAATTCTTTTCGCAGTCTATACTTCACTTTCAGGTCGAAAAATTTCTAGACCCTGTTTTGATCAAAACAGGGTAGGGGAGACACAAGGTACTATGGCATTGGTGCACAAGAGAATTGATGGTGGGAAATCTATGAGGACTACATCGAAAGCAAACGCTGTACAAAAATGAACAGTGATGTGAATATACATAAAAAGATAAAGTATATTCAAACCAAAATAAAATCAAGCATTAAAAAAAATCTGGACTATTCTACTCAGATCTAACTGAATATTATGGAGATTGAGGCTGGGAGCTAAATGGGATAAAGGTAGTAGTCATAAGAGCAGTTTTTCTAGCATAAAACACAGAAAAGACCAATGTGAAGACAACCCTCTACCCACTCTTAAAGAAAAATTGAGAAATTCAAACTAAGGGTATAGGAAATAACTACTACAAAGTGCCTAGAAAAATCAGATTTCTTAAAGAAATACTTGTAACATAATGGACTCTATTTTGAACTAATTACATAGAAAATGACACTTTTTGCTGGCCTCAAGCAGGAGGCCTCTTACCTAAACAAAAGTCTTGGTATAAGGATATCTGCTGAAAACAGTAGGCAGACATTATGGCCAGATTAGCATAACCAGCTAAACCACCTTAGCTGGAAGTTGAATGTGAACAGGCCTAAAGGTAGGATGTTTTCCTCATCAGCAACGGATGGTGTCCTCCAGGCAACAGCCACTATTCACACCCTCCTAGTTGGTGCCAGGTTCTTATGCAAGCCAATCCACATCTGACCACACACATTCCTCCACAGACTTGCCCACCTTCCCTGAGTCTGACCTCCACATAGGGGAAGCACTGCATCTCCCAAGGGCACAAGTCTCTTATGTCACTCATTCTTACCACTGTTACCCCACAACACTCCCACTGCTGCCAGCCCACAAGGTAACAAGTAACGCTGAACAAGTCTGCCTCTACAAAATGCATCTTTGACAAAAGCCGTAACATGAGGGTTCTTTTGAAAAGGACATTTACTTTACATGTAAACTCTCCCTAGAACGAGTTTCTCATTACTTTGGAAAACTGAATCTCTAACTCTTCTCAATAGAGAATGAGGAATTTAAAACTGCATAGAATCATATTTTTCTTTTTACTGTGCCTTTCCTAGTAACTTCCCATAATTGAACTTCCCCTTTCTTTACCCCTGCAACCAGATCCTTTGTCTTAATTGAGAACATTTAAGATACTATCTGAAGCCACATGGTTGAGTTACTCAATCTGATTAGCTCTCTGCCACATATACAGTAGGAATTCAACAAGTTGATTATTAAAATTCTTTTTTTCCAAATATTGATTAGATTCATACAGAACCACAAAAGACCTCAAATAGCCAAAACTGTCATGACTAAGAAGAAAGAGAACGGAGGCATCACAATCCCAAACGTCAAGGTTTATTACAAAGCCATAATAATCAAAACTGCGTGGTACTGGAACAAGAACAGACACACAGACCAGTGGATTTGAATAGAAAACCCAGATATAAACTCACCGGTTTATGGACAGCTAATCTTGACAAGGGAGCAAAGATACAATGGAACAAAGAAAGTTTGTTCAACAAATGGTGCTGGAAAAACTGGGAAGCTACATGCAAAAAAATGAAACTAGATCACTACTTCTCACCATACACAAAAATCAACTCAAAGTGGATTAAAGACCTAGACATAAGAATAGAAAACAAAATACCAGGAAGCAAATATGGGCCAAACACTACACGACATACACTCAGCGACATCTTTAAAGACAGAACACCCAAAGCCACAATAGTGAAGGCAAGGATAAATAGATGGGACTGCATCAAGTTAAAGAGCTTCTGTACAGCAAAAAAGATATTACAAAAAACAGACATCCCACTGACAGGGAAAAAATTTTCTCACACAAAACAAGTGATAAAGGATTGATCACAAAGATATACAAAGAACTGATGAAGCTCAACAAAAATAAACATTCCCATCAAAAAATGGGCAGAGGAGTTAAAAATATACTTCTCCAAAGAGGAAATGCAGATGGCCAACGAGCATATGAAAAAATGTTCAACATCTCTTGTAATAAGGGAGGTGCAAATTAAAACCACAATGAGATACCACCTCACACCAGTGAGAATGGAACATCTTAAAACAACTAGCAACAACAAATGTTGGTAAGGATGTGAAGAAAAAGCAACTCTCCTGCACTACTGATGGGAATGCAAACTAGTGCAACCACTGTGGAAAACTGGAAGTTCCTCAAACTGCTAAAAATGGAACTTCCATATGACCCAGCTTTCCCACTCCTAGGTATCTACCCAGACGACACAAAAACACTGATTCAAAAAGATACCTGTACCCTCATGTTTATTTACAATTGGAAAGACATGGAAACAGCCCAAATGCCCAAAAGTGGATGACTGGATTAAAAAGATGTGGTACATATACACAATGGAATATTATTCAGCAACCAAAAAAAAAAAACATGCCTTTTGCAGCAACATGGATGGAGCTGGAAAAGATCATGCTTAGTGAAATAAGCCAGGAAGAACAGGAAAAATACCAGATGATTTCACTCTTGCAGGAATATAACAGATCAGGTGAGAAAGTAATAATGAACAATGATATACCAGAGACATTTTATGGGAGTGAAGAGGGGAATGGGATCAAAAACAGTGGAGGGAGGGAAATGCACTGGATTATGGTGATGGCACATGGGTGACTTGGTGATAGGAAGCCCACAGGATTACAACTGATGGAAAAAGGCACAAAATGATGTGAAAATAAACTACTATTTTTTTAAATCACATAAAATAAAAAAAAGGGAGTGCAAAACATAAGACTTTTGCTCTCTTTTCCATGGGAGCTACTGGGAAAGGCAGCTACTCTTCTGGACAAAAACCAGGATGGTGGGGGGCATCTCTGGCCTCAGAGCTATAGATCTCTGTTCCACACTGCCAACTCCAAAGCTGGAACATTATCATCAGTAGCTGGACCTTCTTCCCTCCACCTTGTTAGATCTCCCTCTCCCTCTACAATGTTTTTAGAGTAAATTGTTTTCTTTGCCTTTTGCTAAACCAAAGACTTTTTTGTTTATATTTGTGGTGGTTGGACGGAGAGACCCAGAACCAGTGGGAGAGGTTATGAATCAGTGATTGTTTTTAGGCCATTTGCCAAGGAGCAGTGCTAGTAGCTATGGATATGAAACAAGAAAAATATACAATGCCCACTCTCAGGTAGTTTATATTCTAATGTGATAAAAGATACTGTAAAAAGTCACAAAACTGGGAAGGAAGAACCAATATTGTACAGAACATTAAGTGTAAATATCTAGGAACCCAATCTCATCTGCATCTTTTGGCAAATTCCATTATTTAAGTCTCAATATCCAAAGGTTTGGGACAAAAGAAGACTTTACAATATTCACTAAGACCAAGCAGTGAGGTTTGAAAACTAAGATTTAAAAAACAAATAGGAAAGACAAGATAATTACTTCTTGGGATTAGAAACCAATATTAAAGGATAATATTATTTAGTTCAAAATTCAAAATTCACAATACCAGTGAAATAGTTGATAAAATTATTTTCCACTCTCATACCAAAATGTAGAGTGAGAAGAATCTCACCAATTTTGGCCTCTGTGCCTCACAGGGAAGATTCTCAAGTCTGACCTGGTAAGAATTTTTACATTGCAGACAGCTCTTGTCAGACATCCAGGATCTCTTTTCCTGGCAGCTTTCAGAAGCTAGAAATGTACAGGCTGAAGATTTTCCTGCCTGACTCACCAAATTATCAGGGTGCAGGGGAAAATTCCCCACTCAGTTGGTCTTAGGCAGGATGAGTAATCAAAACAGCATCAGCTGTGATAGCAAATGAGAAGTCAATTTAATAACACAGATAAGGAGAATTTACATGATTTTAAATTCTAGAGTAAAATAGAGTATGTCCCAGGTTAAAGGACTGAAGGTATCAAGAAGAGAGAAGGGGGAGGGAACACTTGACATGGCAAGGAGGGAAATTATTTCATCTTAATTCTGAGGGAAAAAAAAAATGAGATTCTCAAATAGGGAGCACATGTTAATGATAAACCTACACCTGTTTGACACCTCCCAGGTGCTATTTTTTATTTTGCTTTATTTTATTCATTCATTTATTCTTTTAATTCATGTACCATTGATTCACATCACTGTGATGTAAAGGTTATCCTCCTTTATGCGATGTTACCACAAAAACACTACCCAAATGCCCATTTTGCACTACAGTAGAACATGTGCTCCCTCATCAATTTTTTTTCTGGCCACTCCTTCCATTTCCCTTGTGGTATTTACACCTCTATACTCAGCTGTCAAGTCTTAGTCCTTAATTTGTCCTTTTCTGACCCTTTGTTTGGTTTCTCTTTTTTCCACATAGAACTGGCACTACCCAGTATTTATCCTTCTCTTTCTGACTTCTTTTCGCTTTGAATAATCCCCTCCAGCTACATCCATGTTGTCACACATAGCAAGAGTTTATCTGTTTTGATACCTGATTAGTATTCGATTGTGTATCTGTACTATACTTCCCTGACCCACTCATCTGTATTTGGGTGCTGAAGTCGTTTCCAAATTGAAGATTGTAAATAGTGCTGTAATGCACATGTGTGCTTCCCATACCAATTAGTGGTTTTTAACTTTTCCAGTAGTTACTTAGGAGTGCATCACTGCCTTTTATGGTGGATCCATTTTTAATATTTTAACAAGCATTTATACCATTTCCCATAGGCATTGGAGCTGTCTATGTTACTACCAAAAGTGTACAGAGTTCCTTTTTCTCTGTATATTTCCATCACTTGTTGCTTTTGGTGTGAAAAAGTAGTTTATTGTGGTTTTGATTTGCATATTCTTGATGATAGCTGATAATGAACAATTTTTCACTTGCCTATTGACTGTGTATCTTCTTTGGAGAAGACCATATTTAGCTTTTGTGTCTGTATTTTCACTGGGTCATTTGTTTTGTTTTTGTTGAGTTGTATGTGTTCTTTGTAGATTCTTGATTCAGACCTTTGTAAGAGTTATGTCATGCAAACATTTTTCCCATTAAGTAGGGTTTCTTTTTGCTTTAGTGAGTTTTCTTTGATGTGGAGAAGCTTTTCAGTTTGATGGACTCCCAATTATTTATTTTTTTTTTCCTGTTGCTAGAGAGGAAGCCACAAAGACATCTCTAAAACTTATGTCATGAAGTATTTAGGTTTTCTTCTATATGTCATAGGTTTAATCTTACATATATGTCTTGTACCCATTAAAAGTTGTTTTTTGTGTAGAGTGTGACTTAATGTTCTAATTTCATTCTTTTGCATGTAGTACAGTTTTCCCAATACCCTTTAATGAAAAGAATTTCCTTGTTTATGTTCTTGGCACTTTTGTCACAGATTAACTATCTAAAGATGTGTGTATTTATTTATGCGCTCTCCATTCGTTTCCATTAATCTGTGCAGCTATTTTCATTTTAATGTCATACATATTTTTAATTTTTTTGTTTTCTTATATCAATGTTCATTTCTGTACAATATTTGACACACACACACACACACACACACACACACACCCGATGTAATTCTCACGTTTCTCCCACTACCACGTCACTGGACTATCACTATACTCCTTTATGCAGTACCACATTGCTTTGATTATTGAAGCTTGTAGTCGTATAATTTGCTGCATGGAAGTGTTATACCACCATTCTTTCCCTTTTTTGTTAGGATAAATTTAACAATTTTGGGGACTTTTGTCCATTTTACCTTCAACAATGTTCTATTTCCTTGAAAAAAAAAGTGTAATTAAAAGTTTTATAGGATTGCATTAAATCCATATATTGCTTTGGGTAGGATAACCCTTTTGAGAATGTAAATTCTCTCATTTCATGAGCATAACTTTCCATTCATTTTTGTGTTTTCTATATATTTTTACAATATCACATAGTTTTCTATTGCATAGTACTTCTCTGTTGTTAAGTTTACTCCTAGGTATTTGAAACTTTTTGTCGTAATTGTAAATGAAATAATTTTCTTAATTTCTTCCTCTTACAGCATATTTTGTGTATACAGATAGGCAACTGATTTTAGTGTATTGATTTTGTAAACTGCTGCTTTGTTGATCTGATTTATTGTTTCAGGTTTAACTTTTTCAGTGAAGTCTTTAGTTTTCTCTATGTTTACTATCATGTTGTCTACAAATATTAAAAGCTTTGCTTCATCTTTCCCAATTTGGGATCTATTTGTTTCTCTTGCCTAAATTTTGCTCTATCTAGTTATTTCAATACTATGTTGAATAGTAGCAGTGAGAGTGGCTATTCTTGTATTTTACCATGCCTTAGTGGACCGGCTTTCACTTTTTCACCATTGAGAATAATGTTAGCTGTAGGTTTATCTATCATATATGGCCACTATTATGTGTCGACATGTTTCATTTTTGCCCACTTTCTTGTCATCATCAATGGATATTGAATTGTATGAAATGCTTTCTAAACATCTATGATACGTTCATGTTATTTTTATTTTTCCTTTTATTGGCATGTTGTATTATTTCGATTGATTTTTGGATGTCAATCAACCTTGTGACTAGACATTTTAATACATTATTGGACCCATTTTGCTATGATTTTTGTTGAGGTTTTTTGCACCTGTGTTCATTAAGAAAATTGTTCTATAGTTTTCTTCTTTTGTTATTTTCTTTGTTTTCAAGGTTATAATAACATTGACTTCATAAACTATATTTGGAATTGTTCTTTCTCAGTTTTGAAAGGGCTTTGGGGTTACGGTAGAACTTCTTTGAGGTTATGGTAGAACTTGTTTTTGAAGCTGACCCTATTTGGGAGAGGGGTAAAGTTTTTATTATAGTTTCAATTTCCTTGCTTGTGATTGATCTATTCAGGATTTTTATTTCTTCCCTATTCATTCTTAGATAATTATATAGTTCTAAGAATTTATCCATGTCTTCTAGTTTATTAAACTTATTAGAATAAAATTACTCATAATTACCTCTTATTATCCTCTGAATTTCTGCAATGTCTGTTGTAACTTCTCCTCATTTGTTTCTTATCCTTATCTCATTTCTCCCTTTTGCTTTTGAGAGCTTACAAAGTTTTTTCCATTTTCTTTAATTTTTCAAAGAACCAGTTTGTTTCATTAATTTTGAACTCTTTAACTTGTATTTCTGCTTTAATTTTTACTAAATATTTGCTTTATTTTACTGGCTCTTGGTTTTGTCTGTTGTTTTTCTACTTCCTTGAGGTGATAAGTAAGTTTATGATTTTAGTTATTTTGTCTTTTCATGTGAGCATGTATTGTTATATACTTTCCTCTTAATTCTCCTCCTATGTTTTGCAATAAGATTATATTTTCATTGTTATTTGTCTGGAGGCTTATTTTAAATTTTTTTTAGTTTTTCTTAGATTCCCCCTAAACCTTAGTCATTCGGTAGTGTGTTTGTGTTGTTCAATCTTCATTATTTCCAGCTTTTTATTTGTAGTTGCTTTTTAATTGGATATCTTCATGGCCAAAGGAGATGTTTGGCATAACTTCAATCTTCATGAATTTGTTAATACTAGTCTTGTGACCCAATATGTGGTCAGTCTTAGAGACTATCCCTTGTGTACTTGAGAAGAATGTGTACTTGTGACTTTTATAAAAATTTATTTATTTATGCATACAAAACTGGGGTAAAGGCCAGAGGTGCAGGGGCAATGAGAGGATTCACCAGAGACAGAGTGGGGAGTAGAACAGGCTGACTGATGAAGTACACTGCTGAAGGGAGCAGTGAGCAGATTAGGAGAGGTCTGAGCAGATTGACAAAGGACACTGTTGAGGGGAACAGTGTGAAGGCCAGGAGAAGTCTGCCATGCTATGTGGGTCACCTCTGGTGCTGAGGATCAAACTCGCACTAAAACAGCTGCTGCTGGCTTGCAGTGCTGTACTTTAATCCATTGCACCACCCGGGAGGGCCGGAGTCTCTTCTGAATTTTCTCACTGCCCCTTACCTAAGGCCTGTACCCCAGTTCTGTATGTATAAATAAATAAATCTTTAAAAAAGGAAACAAATCAGATACACAATATCTTTTAATTCATAAATCCGGGCCATTTACATTTGGAGTAATTATTAATGCATGAAAGTTTACTGCTTCCATTTTATCCTGAATTTTGTTACTCTATATCCTCATTCAGTTCTTTATTATGTTTCTCTCTTCTACATAGATACAAAATTTATGTGAACATTTTTGGTGGGAGGCTGTTGTTTGCAGGCTCTTTCAACTTCTGTTTGTCTGACAAACCTTTATTTCTCCTTCATCCAAATAAGATCCTTGAAGGAAGAGTAACCTTGGTTGATAAAGTATATCTTTAAGAATGTGTTCACATCATCCCACTCTCTCTTCACCCATTGTGTACCCTTAGAGAAGTCTCACATTAGCCTGATTTGGGTTCCTTTATAAGTTATCTACAGCTTTGTTCACCTCAGCTTCATTATTCTTTCTTTGTCTTGAACTTTTACAAGTTTCACTACTACATTTCTTGTGGTAATTCCCGTTTTGTTTAGGTACCATCGTGTTCTTTTGGTTCTCAGAATTGCTTATTTAGTGCTTGAGGTTAGGAAAGTTTTTCTTTATCGTTTCTTTATACAAGCTCTCTGTTCCCTTCACTTTTATTTCCCCTCTGGGTACCCATTATTTTTATATTGTCTTTCCTCATGAAGCCAAATAATTTTAAAAGTGTCACTTCATTTTTTCTGTGTACTCTTTCTTCTTTACCTGAATTCTTTGTATATTACAAAGTCACTGATACAGCCTTCCATTTGGCTTATTCTACTTTCATAGTTTTCTCTAGGATTTTTACTCTCCTCTGTTTCTTTTTTTAACATCCTGCACCTATATTGTTTTCTTTTTCAAAGCTCCAAATTGATCTTCTGTTCATTAATTTTATTTCTCAGGACATTAATTTTCACCTGACCTTTCCTGTATATTGTACATCACTTTTCCAATTTTTCTTCCATTTACTTGAATGTCCTTAATGGTATACTCTATATCTCATAGGAGGTACATACCTTCCATGTCCTTGTGACTATGTTCTGGAGTTATGTTCTCTCTGCAGTAATCCCATGCGGACTCAAGTTATTATTTGTTATACTTTTCTTATATTCCCATTTTTTAATTTCTAAATATTAATAATACAGTCTACTTTTTCAGTATTTTCTTTGTATGTTAAGGAGAACTAATCTGTAGCTAAGTCTGCAGTGAATTGGGGGAGGCCTATTCTATACAGTGTCTACTACTGTGGTATCATGCCAGACCCCACCCCAGAATTTACTGATGCAAGATTGTATTGATGTCTGTGCAGTTTCTGTTGGGTCTGGTCTGTACTCAGAGTGTTCAGGCAGATTATTGGGACACACACTGCTCTCAGTGGAGCTTCTGCTAATAATGGCTCTGCCTCTCCATTCACCCAGGTAGTTCACCGGTGAAAGGCTTTGTGCTGTAAGGAGGACGCAAAGAGATAGCAAGGCCAGTAAAACCAAGGGTAGGTTTATTTCTGCACTCTCACGTGAGGTTCACTGACCCCAGAAAGAGTTGAGGTCAGAGAAGTTGAAGGAAGGGTAAAAGGGAGTTTTATAGGCCTAGGTAGGGGGATAACCGGACAGGTAGAAAATTTTGACAAGGAACTGGACCTTATTTTTCTGTTCTGCTTGCATTAAGTGGTGGTGACAAACAAGTCTTGAGGCTGTCGCTCCTGCTTGGGTAAATTGTTCCTTCCATGTGCCCCAGCTTGGCTGGTACCTAAGCCTTACAACCAGGTACCTATCCTTATGTTGCTGGGGTTCCCAAACTAACTACATTAAAATGGGGAATAATGTATGTTTCTTCTATTAGGAAACATGGAAAAAACATACAATAAAGACAAGAGCTATTTTCAGCCTCTACTGTTCTTGACTTAAAATAATCTGCATTCTTTTATTAATGTTAACATACATTCCAAGATTCATGGGTCTTAAATTATCCTTAGCTCATGATACGCATGGACTCTAGTTGGAATAAGAGTAATTGGAGCCTATTGTTAGTTTATCAAACAATTTGGGGGAGAACAATCCCTCATCAATTATTTCACAGTTTATCCTAAGTATCTCAGAAGTTACCAGAGGGAGGAAAAAAATGACTTATCACTGCCTATTATCAAGACAGTTTCAAAGATAATTTTCATTTCAAAGTTTCAAATGGATCTTTATGTATTTGAAAAGTTGATAACAATAACTTGGAGTGGTTTTCTATATAATCAAATTAAGGTACAATTGTTCCACTGGCTTGCTTTCCCTCCTAATGTCCATGAACTGTAATATAAAGTTTCATTAGGAAACTATGATAATGATGAAAATCAATGTGCCAATACAATCAGATGTATTTTAGGTATTACATTGTGATATGGAATGGAAATGGAGTATTAAGGATCCCTATTGTTTAACTTCTTTCATGCTTCAGAGCCAATTCAGTAAGTGAAGAGAAATCTAATCCAGTCATCCAGAACAACTCTTCCCTCAGGGTATTCATTAAGTCAGGTGCAAAGTGAGGTGTTTTAACTCCTAACCCCAAGGGCTACAGGTGGGATCACTGGAGCAGTCACCTGGAAATCCAAGCTCTCGGCAGCTGTATTTATTATGCTTTTGTTATTTGTTCTATGGGTTCCCTTCCCCTAGGGAGACTCCCAGCCCATAAATAGTTCCTCCATCCTGCTCACAGAGGAATTCCTTTCACTGGGACAAAGCATTTTATTCTATACACAGAGCTTGAAAGATAATAGCTCCCAGAGGAAGTACAGCATTTCACTCATCTCTTCTAAGGAGGCTTTTCTTCAAGCTTCCAAGATTCCTACAGGATTCTTTACTCTGAAAGCTCACACTAATCTAACCCTTTTCTTACACAGGTAGCAATTCTAAACAGGAAAAAAACAGATATTAAAGGACATTGAGTGTCTTCCTCAAGTATGCTTGAGGAAGAAGAGAATGAAATGGTTGTCTGAAACCTGGCTGAAGGATTACTACCTTTCCATGGGTAGCCTTCTAAGTAGACTATTTCTTTAGATATTGCTAAGAGTATCCTCCAAAAGAACAAAAAAAGAAATACCCAGATAAGATGTTTTACACCTACCTGGCAAAATTTATGCCAAGACTATTATGGTCACTGAAAGGGGAACAAAGGCATACAATAATGTCTTGCCAGAAAATAAAAGCAAGAGAAAAAATCCCGCATCATCATAATTAGAATTTGGCTTCACTATATTTCAAATTGAGGTTTCCAATACAGTTTTGTTCTCTTCTTGAAAGGGCTAATTGTACTTAGGTTTCCAAAGAAACATGTAATTGCTACAGTGGTTTTATTAGTATGTTTTCCAGAGAGCTGTTATGAATTAAAGGCAAGACCAGTTTCATTCAAAAAATATTTGGCTTTTTTATTTTCAAACTCTGGAAGTAGGAGCATTCGTATTTATAGATCCTTATGTACACATAGAGATGTGCAGAGAAGCAGCCAATGTCTATCTTTGGCTTTACTTCCAAGGAAACTGGAGGATTACTTATGCACAAATAAGTACAAATAGCTTTCTTTGCAACTGTACAGAATAAACTTGAGAAAATGCAGAGGTTTCAATGGTATCAGTGCACATAGACATGTTAGTTGTTAGATTTATGAAATTGTGTTGTGATACAGAGTCTTGAAGGACCAAATGCAAAACCATGTTTAATTTAAATAGATGGTAAACTTTTGCCTGTTATATATTAGCATCCATAAATCACCACTGTAAAGAGGTTTTTCTAGCCTACTTTTCCAGTTAGGGCAGGCACAAACAATTCTGCAAATAAGGACCCACCACAGGAAGTCTATGTTTCTCTTTATCTAAAGCCTAAATTTTCAAACTGTAGTTAGATGGTTCAATTCATACTAAATGTGATGATACTAAATGTGATACTAAATGGAGAGAGGTTCAATTTAAAGAGTGGTGACTTTAGGGAGTTAGAAACCAGTATCTTACTTAGAATTTCACTGCGAAAGGAAAAGGCATCTAAATAGGGCACACTGGAGCCTCGTGCTCTCACCCCATGAGAAATATTCTACATTCCCCGACAATCCCAAAGGTAAAATACTCACACTCAAATTATAACTACATATTGATAGATGTAAGGGTGGATTGTTGACAATGTGAATTTAACTGAAAGGTTGTATATCATACCTTTCCAGTCTAATTTGAAATTTATACTCATTAGAAAAGCATTCCATATCCCCAAAATCTCAAATTTGGTTGAAAGAAAAGGATATTGAGATCAGTAGCCATGCCAAAAAAAAAAAAAAAAGAAGAGAAAGAAGAAGAAGAGGAAGATATACAAGTCACAAAGGAGAACAAAGGGTAGATAAATTCTTCTTCTGTTTAAGTCAGCTTGAATTACTTTCTGTTGCTTGTGATCCCAGGAATTATGATGAAAGTTCGGATTTACGAAATACCTGACTGGAGGATAAGAGAAAAATGCTGTGAATTAGAGGCTCCAAGACCTACTTCTCACTCTATTACTTAATCATGAGTGAGTCACTTATGTGAAATTATAGAGAGAAATAAAAAGTAGATTGATTTATATATATATATATACATATATATATACACACACACACAATACATCTACTTTATACACACATACATACACATACACACACTCACACACACATAAATCATATCTTATCCCAAGTTCCATTAGCTAAAATAAATCATAATCACCACAGTAACAATGAGTTTCACTGAACATGTCTTTGTAGGAGTCCCTGTTCTGAATGCTTTAAATGTATTTCTTTTATCTTATTATGTACAAAATCTTATGGGATAATTCTGGTTATAAATTCCATTTTACAGAGAAACTCAAGAACTAAGATATTAGGAAATTTTCTCAAGTCTTGGTGAATCTGGGCTATTATCCAACTCAAAGTTCTCAACCACTCTATTCTTAGTCAAAATTCCTCTATTAGAATTGAGGGGAAAGCCTTGACATTCACCCAGAGGCTTCACTAGGAAATTTCCTTTCCTAAGACACTGAAGAGTTAGATAACCACAAAATTTCAAGTCATCTAATATTTAAATTAACACTAATTGTTTGAATATATATGTTTAAGTATATTATACCAAAGACATAACAAACCATGTCCTAGACAATCCAGATAAATACTCTGAAAATACCTCTACAGAGTCCCAGAAGTATAACTATAGCAGTTCAGATTCAAATCTCACTTCAGAAAATCTCTGAGCCAGTTATTTTTAAAAAACACAAATTGGAGGCCCTCCCTGGTGGCGCAGTGGGTTAAAGCATAGCACTGAGAATCTAAAGCCTCTTCCGCATGAGTTCGATTCCCGCCTGCCCCGGAGGTGGCCACATGGTGTGGCAGACCTCTCCTGACCCGCCCGCTGCTCCCCTCAGCAGTGTACTTCATCCATCTGCCCCAGAGTGTTCCCCACTCTGTCTCTGGTGAAGCCTCTCACCGCCCCTGAGCCTCTGGCCTGCATCCCAGTTCTGTATGCACAAATAAATAAATCTTTAAAAAAAAAAAAAAAAACATAAATTGGAGAAATTTTGACTTCTGTTTTTGGCATTTGGCCACCAGTTCTGAAAAGCACATTCTCTTTAAGACCCAGGCACTTAAAGCTGCACTTGATGAACTTCAGTACTTTAGAAGGGGTGGACCTAGCCCACAGAAGGAATTACAAGGTTAGATATGAGATTCAGGAGAAAGCTAGAGATGCTCACATGACAATAGGTTACTATCAATGTCCTAGATATAGTGAATTGCATGCCAAGTAACAATGAAAAGTATCAGAGTTATAAGAGCATTCAAGCATTGGTAATGTTAAAATGTGAACTCCGTGGTCCAATAACAACTGAGACTCAAGTCTGATGCAAAAGCAAGTTGCACCTTTATTGAGCTAGCTCGAGCTAGGGTCCAATCCAACACAGCCTAATGCAGCAGTCTAGTGTCTCTGGAGAAGGATCCCAGCTTCCTAAAGTCAGGGGTAATAAAGACATTTTGGCGGGCTGGGGAATTTCCATGAAAGTAACTTGCCTGATGGGTGTCTGGTGTAGATAACAGTCAGTTCCTTGTGCCCTCACTACGGGTGGTGGGGGAGTTTCTGGGGGGAGGATAGAAACTTATCTTTGCTCACATCAGTTTTACTGGCCTTCTGGCCTTCACATTCCTCTACAGTAAGAAAAGAAGAAAAGAGGATAGAAAAAAGTAGGAAGATTGGGCCAGAGAATTATGAGAAATATGGTTGGTTTAAAGATGCAGATTTGAGTTTCTTCATTTTTCATTTTTTAATGTTTTTTTTTCCTGAACCCCTATTTCATTCCCATCAGCTGTTTAATAGTCATTTTTGCCACTTAATATTTTTATCAGAATTAAATTGGTACTTTACATCAAATTTGTGGCTTCCCACATTATTTTTTTTTGTATTATTTTTAATCAAAGTACATTGTTTTATATCTTGTTACTGTTTTGTAAGTGTAAGTGGCCCCTGGCCCTCAGCTATAAGTCAACTTTGCACACCCACCACCAAGGAACAGAGTCTTTCACTATAATCCATTGTGCTCTTTCACTACCTCTTTTCCACTCCACTTCCCTTTCAGATGTTTTCATTTTATGGTCAGAATTCAAAGGTTGATTTTTTTTTGTAAAGATTAATTTATTTATCCATAAGGAACTGGGGTACAAGACAGAGGTGCAGGGGTAGTGAGAGGATTCACCAGAGACAAAGGGGGAGCAGAACAGTCTGACTGACCAACTACACTGCAGAGGGGAGCAGCAGGCAGGTCAGGAGAGGTCTGCTACGCCATGTGGGTCACCTCGGGGGGTGGGGATACAATTAATGCTGAGGTGGCTTTAGCTTCTTACTGCTGTGCTTTAACCCGCTGCACCACCAGAGAGGGCTCTCAAGGTCAATTTTAAAGTTTGTATTTTTCTTTCATTTCTCTATCTTCCACATGTAAGTGACACCGTCCTATTTATCTTTCTCTTTCTGGTTTATATCACTGAGCATAATCCCTCCCAGCTCCATTCGTGTTGCAGCAAATGGCCTGAGTTTATTTTGTTCAATAACCGGAGTATTCCATTGTGTATATAGACCAGATCTTCTTGACCATTTTATTTGCTTGCATTTGCTTATGTTCTTTCCATAGCTTCCTATTATAAATAGTGCTGCAGTGAACATGGAAGTTCAAGTTTCCTTTCAAATTAGTGTTTTTTTAATTCTGAGGATAGATACCTAGAAGTAGAATTGCTGAGTCATATGGCAGATCATTTTTAATATTTGAAAAACCTCCATATTACATTTCATTGGGACTGGGCCACTCTAAATTCCCACCAACAGTGTAAGCAGCTATTTTTTTCTTACACTTTTTTCAAGTACTTTTTGTTTCTAGTCTTTTTAATATGGGTCATTCTTAACTGGTATGACGTAGTATCTTACTGTGGTTTGATTTGCATTTCCTTAATAATAAGTGCAGATTCCTTTTTATTTTTCATGTGTCTGATGATCAGATGTAAATCTTCTGTGGAGATGTGGCTATTTAATTTTTCTGTATATTTTTGATTGGCAGATTTGTTTTCTTTTTGTTGAGTTGTATGAGTTATTGTACGTTTTAGATATCAATCCCTTGTGAGATGTATGTTGTACAAATATTTTCTCCTAATCACTAGGGTTCCACTTCATTTTGGTTAGGGTTTCCTTCACTGTGCAGAAGCTTTTTAGTTTTATGTAATCCACAGTGTTTATGTTCTCTTTTGTTCTTGCTGTATAGGTTTAATCTGCAAGGCATCATTGAAGTTTATGAGACTGAATATTTTGTCTTGGTTTTCTTATACTCATTTTCTAGTTTCAGTACAAGTCTTTCCTCTAATTTTTGGGTATTGTGCAGGATGGTTTCATTCCTTTGTGTGTAACTCTTTAGGTTTTCCAGTATAATTTATTGAAGAGGCATTCCTTATTCCAATACAAATTTTGTTAATTCCTTTGTCATAGATCAACTTTTCATACAGGTGTGGATTTATTTCTTGGATCTCATTATAATCCACTTGTTTGTTAATATACTGTTTTAATTATTATTAATTTGTAATATAGCTTGAAATCTGGAAGTATAAAATGTAATATCATCATTGTTCTTTTTTATCAGTGTAGCTATGACTATATGGGGAATTTCATGGGTCCCCAAATAGCCATAGGTTTATAAATTTCAATGATGTTCATTCTACTTCTTTGACTAATGCAGTTGAAAGTTGGACAGAAATTGCACCGAATTTATATGTTTCTTTGAATATGATGCTCCTTTGACAATGTTAATTTTCCCAGTCCATGAGCAGGAAATAACTTTCCAATTTTTGTGTGTGTCTCTCATTTATTTTAGTGATGTCTCATAGTTTTATTGTTGTTGTTTTGTTTTTATACAGACCTATTTGGCTTTTATTTTCTGTTGTGATTGTGAATGAGATCATTTTCTTAATTTCTTCCTCTTTCTGTTATTTTTATATAGTAGGCAAATGATTTTAGTGTAGTGATTTTGTATCCCACCTCTTTGTTAATCTGTGTAATTAGTTTAAAGTGGCCCACGGGTATCAGTGCTATCAGCATCCTCAGAAGGAACAAAATATCTCACTATGAGAATTGAGACAAAGTGCATTAAACAAAACTGCTATGTTGAAAGTTAAGGAATTATGTCATGTCTAATGCCTCACCATGTCTCATGGATGTAAAGCTCAAAAATTTTGGCAATGTTGGGCAATGCCAGAAACAGAAGTGTTCATTAGGGCACATTTTAGTTGGGAAGTGACATTACAATTCTTGTCCCAGGGAGGATATCTTTGTCTTGACCTCATGGTGCCTGAAATAGAGATTTAGCTACTAGACGAGAGGTTGGTAAGTCAAATTTGACAGAACTCTGACATTCCTAGAAATTCCCATATCTGCCTCTGAGTTGTTGAAATTTTTGACTTGTAGACAGACTCCTTACCCAACTGTGTCATTTCTGTAAGGAATATGCAGATACCAAAGACTTCAAGAAAGACAAACTTCAAAACCAACCCTTGAAAGATGACCAAAGAATTTAGGTATCCAGAGAGGAGGAGTGTTGAAAGCAGGGTAGGGAGAAAGTATGGTGAATTCCCAATGGTGGAAGACTATGTGCTGTGGTGGTAGGTGTGCTAAGTGCATGGTGACTACAACTGAGAGGGGAATCCTATACTTCCAAAACTCTAAAAAAGATATAACTCAATAATCATGAAGTAAAATAACACATAAAAGGAGAAATAGAAATAATACAATAAAAGAAATTGTAGGTATCTAAGGTAATCTCTTGTATAGACTAAGTTTTGTTCCTAGAAACCTTTGTTCTTTCTTTACCAAGTGTTTTAGTGCTTGGGGATATTGAGGTCAGATTCCTGTTAGGAGGAACTAGATGCCAAATAATCATTCACCTATTATAGCACTGAATCAGTGGACAGAATCAGGTGTCAATGCCTCACCAGAGTTAGAGAATTTTGAAACCATGGGGGAGAACAATCAAGCAACAGTGCATGGGTCCTATATTCAATTTCTTTAACTTGTGCTTAATGGTAAGGATACTCTAGTTATAAAATAGGTGGCTCCAGTTGAGAAGCCCATATCCAAGAAAATACTGTCACAATGTTTCTCTTGGTAGTTCCATGAAAGTGGAAGAAATCTCTCAAGATTCCTGGACAATATCATTAACCCTAGTCAATTGACAGGCCTATGGCTCATTCTTCCAAAGAGGGAGTTGTGATAATTCCAAGCAATGCCAGCTAACTCTGGTAATTGAGGTCCCACTGTGTGCTGTTAATTGGGGCCACATATGCAACCAGCATGGATCTAGTAGGGTAGTCTGGCTATCTTTGTGTGCCTCTTCTCTCCCCTCAAGGACTGCAGACTGCAGCCTTCTCTCCCCCGGAAGAGGTTGTTTAGGAGGTTTGTGTATCCTCCCATATGAGTCAGTGAGTCTAGAAAATGTTTCTCATAGTGCCTATAACTTTCTCAAGATCACTCCGGAAAACTTCAACATGTGACTGCCAGTTATACTGGCATACTTTCTCATTAAGAACTTATCCTAGGAGACTGGTTCCACCTATAGGGGTCTACATCCACTGGGAGTAGTTGATGGTCTTAAAATTGGGGGCTGTTATTAGAGAGACAGGGAAGCTGGAGAATAAGGTAAAGAACATCAAAGTGGGGAGGGTAAAAGGATGTGTGGAATTGACCAGGTGAGACAGGCAGCAAGAACATAAAAAGCATGAATTGGAGGAAGGGGATGGTGTCCCACGCATTTCCCAGCGATGGAGAGTGAAATGTTATCGATGGTTTCCTCAAAAGGGCTGTTGAGAATGGAAAGATATGGAAGAATAGGAAGATACTTTTTCCCAAAAGATGGGGGGTCATCTTGAAGGTTAGAGGTTTACACTTCTAAAAGCCATCATTTTGGTACAGAACCATAAATATTTGAACACATGGAATTTTGCTTCATTTCTGTCATTGGCAAAATCTAATTGCAAAGCAACATTATAGTTTAAGGTCTCTTTCTTGTCTTCCAATTGATATTCTATCCACTTAGTGTTACAGAGAAAGGTCAATTGTCTTTTGTGAATGAAAAATTTTAGCAGAAAATCTTCCAGTGGCTTAAAATACAGACTAATAGATGTGAGGGAAGACCTTCACCACCTTGTTTTCCATATTGGAGGACTAGGGTCACATACCTGTAGCCAATTGTTTTTGCACACAGTTTATGTCTCTGAGTAAAAGGATAAATTGAATCCTGAAAGAAATAATTGATCTCCACCCCATGCCATCTACCTACATCGCAAGTCCAAGGTTCCATGGATGTAGGAAGAAGTAAAAAAAAACCTCTGTTTTTCCAATTTACTTAATCTCCCAGCCAAACTGTTCCTAGTGGGGTACCACCAAAAGTATTGTCCAGATTTCTATAGTCTTATTATCCTTTTGTAAGCCAAAGAGGTACCAGCTGACTCACCTATGAAATGTCAACTGTCCTTCATGAAACAGAGAGTAAATTTAAGCAGAACCAAAATTTAACATAAGTAAATAATTTAAGTAGAACCAGGGGACAGAAGGTTCCATTTATTGCCCCTTGGGATCTAAGAAAAAAAAAGAGTTCTCAGCTTGGGACACCTAGGGGAGCCTGCAACCCAGCTATGGCATCAGAGCAGAAGTGTCTCAGAGTGAGGGGGACTCCTTTTCATTCATGGTGACCAACTTGGTTAGAGTTCTTGTGTGAATTTACTGGAAAAGAAATTAGAGAGAAACCTTATCAAGGGTTCAAGCAAGGAATTTTTTTTTTGATTGTCCTTTCTTTTTTTCTTTTTTCTTTCTTTCCAGAGTAAGATAGCACATAATTACATTGGTATATGGGGTGACTAGAAAGAATAAAAAGATCACACTGGCAAAGAGAACAAATCACACAACAACAGTGAATCACTCAACTGCTCTGAGCCACACTGGGTCTGAAAGAGTTTGGTACTTATTTTATGGCGTTTCTATTTGTCTTGTTAGGATGGCAAGGTGGCATTGAGAAAGTAAAACAATGGACAAGATGACTCCCCATTAAAAAACCAAAAAAACAAACAAACAAAAAAACAGATTTATCCTAAGTTGGCATTTGCTTTCAAAGAGTAGGCCTAGAGTAGAGTTTCCACTCCTCCAGTTAACCTCTTAATGCCTGGACAGAAAATTAACTAGTGTAGATGGAATAAAAGATGCTTGGTTCATGGATAGATGACAACATTCTGAAGGGATGGTTGTTCAGCTTTGATGCAGTTCTGGACCCAGCTTCAAGTTACGCAATGATTCATCAGGAAACACCAATCAGACTCTACCAACAGTCATATTTTATATTTTCTTTGATCTCATTTCTACTCTAGAAACCAGTATAAACCCATTCGCCCACACATAGGGGGAGGTAGATTTAAAGTATTTTGTCCTCCTACTATCTTGCTTGTTGACCTATAATAAACTTTCCTTGTTCCACACACGGATGTTTTGGTTTCCTGCTTTTTGTTATGGATATTGTACATGAACCAAAGTTTGTAAGTTCAATAACAAATATAAGTCACTAAAATGTTCACTTCAAAGGAGTAAATTTCAAAGTCACAAAGACGTTAACTTTTCTTTGCACTCAAATTCACAAGTAATAAATATGCAAAATTTACAAAATTGTGAAGATTATAATTTGCCACTAAGCACAAACTGGTAGTCATCTTGAGGCAAATTAAAATTCTCTTGGTCTGCATCCTGCCAAAATGAAGAAATATGTTTCACCTGATGTTAGTTCTTGATCTAAGAAAGGATTTTGCTGCCTCTACTGCCTCTCAATAATGGCTTCAGAAAAGCCAGCTCAAACAGTGGTAAAGGAAATATCATCTAACTTGTCCCAACTTAAACATTATCATGACTGATAGTCTTTCTGTGCTGATACTCAAAGTCTGTCCTAGAAAGGAAAATATTTCCACTTCAAAGTTTTCTGATACTATCGTTATGGTCAGGAAAGTCAGAAGCTTAGAGTAGAACTGTGTGATTTAAAGGATTTAGATGTTTTAAGGGAACTAAAAGAGCATGAGTGGACAAATGAAAGCAATAAACTGGGAGCTAGAATAGCATGGCTGACACAGGCAGCTCATGCAGGGATTAGGGAAGCAAGAAAATGTCCTTGAAAATGCCCTTCGAAGTTCAAAAACAAGCTTCAGTTCTCCTAATAGAAGAAAAGCTTAAAATAAAAAGATTTTAGCACTACTCTGAGAAGAAGTATGGGTCTTTTTCTTATGACTGTTAAATGTGCAGTCCTCTTATGAGGGGAATAATGCCATTACCCTGGAGGGGGATCCATTATGCTGTATACTGACTCATATTTTACTTTGGAACAAAAATTCCTAAGAGTGTGACTTATTTCTGAAGGAATAAAAAAGACTTTGCAAAGAATAGAATTAGTCAACATTATTATGGGACACTGACATAGCAATTTTTTTCTGCAAATGATTTTAAAACCTACCACTAATAATACACCTTGTTGTATATAGTATTTTTAACAAAACCACCTTAGGTAATCAAATTAATACAAGGCAATAGAACAAAGAGAAGAACAAAAGTCACTATAGCATTACCAACAGTAACTATAATTAACATAAACACACAGAATAACCGAAAGGACCATGAGACAGCCCTGGGCCATGAAACAGTCATTCAATCATTCGGTGTGGTTGTGCTATAGAGTAATGCAATAGGAGAAAACAGCTTTTACTTAGAAAGAAGCTAATGTAAAGACTGAAAGCTCAACAATGATGATTCTCCTGTGTCCTGACTTGAGCATAATATTATTTCTATTACCTGTGATCAAATGATATCACACTTACACACACACACACCAATGTCCAGAGTGATCGGCAAATAAAGTACCAAAGTCATTGTTGTCAGAGGTACAATAAATCTTCACCAGAAAAAGGAAACCAAGTTAATGCTTGAAAGAACACAACAATGGTACAGAAAAAATGCATGCAATAAATTGAAAAAATCATGACACTCACATTTACAAATGTCACACTTAAATGATGTTCTTAAGGAAAGGGTAAAGCAATCAAGTCTCATTGTAAAATCACAGTCAATGAATGTTAGCACCTACCAATGAGCTAGAAACCCAGGTTTTAAATGCCTATGGGATATAGTGTATGAGGACCCAGCCTTAGATACTCCAAGAAATCAAGAATAGACGGGGGAAAAAAAGACTCACACTGAGCCAAATTACCACCTAATCCAATCCTGATAGATAAGGTGTGATAGAATACTTAAGTGAGTCTCCTTTATTCACACAATAACCTTTACTGAGTAACTAATGGAAAGAATACTGTAGCTAGCAATACCTGTCACAAATTATCTGCAATTTACTCTTACACTTACCCATCAGCCTCCCTCACTTTCTTTTAAGAATACATGTCCATAGCCCTCCCTGGTGGGGCAACGTGTTGGAGCGCAACACTGTGAGACTGGCCACAGGGTCTTCAGTGCCATTTGGATCCCTGATCTCTGGATCCCCCTTCAGGGGTGTTTACCCACATGGCACAGCAGACTTCTCCTTTCTTGCCAACTGCTCCCCTCCTGTTCTACTCCCCACGCTGTCGCTGCTGAATCCTCTCACTGCCCCTGCACCTCTGGCCTTTACCCCAGGTCTGTATGCCTAAATAAATACATCTTTTAAAAAAAAATAAAAATAACTTGTTCAACCAGAAGTAGAAAACCAGACTCAGCAAGATAGAAAATTTTCAGTACCTGAGAGATCGATAATTGGAGCAAGTGAAAATGTAAAAGACTAAAAGACTTATATGGGACCAAGTATCTTATTTTTAAGATGTGTTGGCTCACATTCAGGAATTTCACTAAGAAAGCCTCATGAGATATGCAGTTCCCAAAGTTGCCTATGATAGAATCTTAGGAAAGTCACATGGCTGTTCTTGATTCCAGACTAGCACACACATGGCTCATTCACCTGCCATACTATCAGAGAAACCCTCAAACTGCAGTCACTGTACACACTATCACTCAGGGCTATTTCCTCCAGCCCCATACTTTTTAAAAAGATTTATTTATTTATGGTGATGGCACATGGGTGAATTAGTGTTGGGAAGCCCATGGGGATTACAACAGGGGTGAAAAAATGCACAAAATGAAGAATGATGTAAAAATATATAAATAAAATTTAAAAATATATGTATTTTTACATATAGAACTGGGGTATAGACCAGAGGCACAGGAGTGGTGAGAGGCTTCACCAGAGACAGAGTGAGGAGCAGAACAGGCAGAGTGATGAAACACACTGCTGAGGGGAGCAGCGGGCAGGACAGGAGAGGTCTGCTGCACCATGTGGGTCACCTTCCTGGCTGGGGATTGAACTTGTGCTGCTGTGGTTGCAGAAAGTTTCACAGTGCTATGCCTTAACCTGTACACCACCAGAGAGGGACCCAGTCCCACATTTCACACTCAATTCTAGTTGCTTTTGCTGTACTTAAGTCTTCTTAACACAAAATCATTTGTTCCATAATTCCAATTACAACCCCTTCTTATATTCTCCAGATTTGGCACTTATCTCAGAGGGTAGTCTCTAGATTACACAAGAACTTGCACTTTCAGCTTCTAGAGGTCACCATGGTGATCATGAATACAATCAGCCTCTTTTATTTCAGCTTGCCTTGTTTGTGTTGACCTCAGTCATCATTCATTTTCCTTCCTGAAGTTAAAAAAGTAGAAGAAAAAAGTGACTAACAGCGACATGAAGAGAACAAACAGAACTTGTGGGTCATTAAACTTTGATGATTGAGAACCCACTTGGTGACCAAAGTGTGAGTGAGTGAGTAGGCAGTAAGGAATTAGACCTAGTAAATACACAATAAGCTTTTAAGATACAAACACACAGATTGAAATGACTTACAAGCATGCAGGTAATATAATGACGTGGTAGCTAGATGAAAAGTAGAGATTTTGAAGGCCACGAAAAGACTTGAGAATTATATGGAGACTATATCCTTAGAAATGAGCAAGGTCATATTTCTCAAATAGACAAGTAGAGAGACCAGAAAATGAAAGACAAAATAGACATTTTTAAAGAAAAAAGGGGAAGTTTAGCAATTTATACTCATTCATCTTGATGTCTCTAATGGCAGCAATAAGTCATCTTTGGAAATAAGGGAATCAGTAGCAGGGTATCTGAATGCAGTTGCCAGTCAAATAAAATGAATGAAAAGGATGCAGAGAAGTTGTAAATAGTCAGCCACAACTAGGGAGCATGCGTATGCAGTAGTGATGTTCTTCAGCAAGGCTCACACGCAGAAATGAGATATAGAACATCAAATTGGACTAAGGATCAGTTCAGTAAGGACTAAGAGTCTGAAGATTCTGGAAAATGACTTTCTAAGTGAATACAGAATATATGTTCACCAAAAAGTGCCAAAGAGGGACTCTAAGAATAGGTAGCACTTCATGGAAAAACTAGAATTTGTAGCTACAGCAAGTTTTAGGTTCAGAATGACTAAGTAGAAAAGAAAGAGATGACAGAACAGGAATTGTCATCAGAGACCAAAGGAGGTAAATGAGGCTGGCATATTAAACAAAGGAGTACTAAACAAAGGTAATTAAAGGCCCAAACAGAGAAAAAGAATATGTCTTTGCAGATGATACCAAAGGAAGAAAGACACAAAACTGAGACTGTGAAATATGAAACTTTCTCCCAGTTACAACAATTATTAACATGTTGTCACTTTAGCAGACACCTTATATCCTTGGTTTTGAGGTGATAGGAAACCTGGGCACTGGGTACTAGGGAAAATAGTGAAAAGAGGAAGTACATTCAATATCTTAATATCAACTAGATAATCAAGAGCAAGTGGTTGATAGTCCTGTAATTTAACATTGATATTTTCCTTATTGCTACAGGGAGGCATTAAGAATATTCCAGTAGCAGAGTAAAGCTCTAAAATAATCCAGAAAAACTCAGGCTATCATTATACATTTTTATCTCCTCACTCTTTCTCTCCTTCTGTCTTTCAGGAAATAGGTAAATTCTATCTAGATGACTAATTCAATTTATATAATAGTATGTTTGTTATGGAATATAGCAGTGTGTCATAGCAGAGCAAAATGATAAGCAAACCAGATTTTATTTTAAGTTCAATATTACTACCATTTAAAGTGTATGATTAGCTATTCAGAAGCATTAGAAAATGTTAACCAAGATTTTTAAAAATATTACTAAATTCCACTGTTATTTATTCCATCTGTTCTTTGGGTTTTACAGTGTGTTTTTCACACTATTCTATTTTTGTCAATTCTTTGATAGTTTTCTCAAGGAAAAACTTAACTTTAATCAAAATCCATTCTATTGCTAACAACTGAACTTTTTTTTTTAATGGCTGTCATTCACCAAGAAATAATCTTTTTCATGTATCCTTTCTGATTTAATAGCAATAGCAGGGAATCATTAAGGATTTTCACCTAAAAATTAGCTTGTATTAAAGTTAATCCATTTTGTATTTCATTTTGTGTTTATCCAAAGCATCTTACAGAAAGTAACAGAATCTCCCTCCCCAATTCAAAGAAAAATGAATCACTAGTTAATTTTTATGCTGTCTAGTGCTTCTTGGCTCCATCCATGAAAAAAAAAAACAAACAAAAAAACAGCTATCAGGTTTGTTTTCTTCATAGACAACCAGGAAACTGAACAAAAGATATAAAAACACTTATTTGCAAATATTATACAGTAAGTAAGCTCAAACTTCAGGTTTCCTTGAATAAAGAAAAACAAAATGAGGCAAGCAGTATACTTAGCTTTCTACCTGGAGCTATTTTCCACATTGATGCAGGAAAAGGTAGACTGGTGGATCTCACCAAGTTAAGGAAATGCAATGGTTTGTGGAGGCCGAGGCAGAGGGATTTTTGTGGGTCAGAAAAAAAAGTTATGTGTGGAATGGTCTCTAGATACCTGTATAGGTGTCCTCTTGAGTCTTTGTCTGCAAATAAAAATGTGCATGTATTAGGTGACAATATCACTGGGAAACTGAACACTGGGTACAGAATAGCTCCCAGGAAGCAGTAAGTTTTAGCAATAATTCTCAGATCTCAGATCTGGGGACTGTTTGAATTCTGGTCAGGTAGAGTGGAAATACCTAGTTGATCACCCAAGACATTTAGGAGCTCGAATATATCACTCCTTAGAAGGAGAAATGAAGCATCCCAAGAGTAAAAGCTCCTCTAGATGGACCCTAAGAATGTTAATGCAGTTCTCAAAGATGGCCTGCAAGTAGCTAACTGGACAGTCAAGCTCTTTAGGCAACACAGCATTGCTTATCATCCAATCAAAAACAAAGAGACAGATAAAGAAATATGAAAAAAAGGTTATCCATATTCTGGTAAGATAGTAGTCCTGAAATGGTTCTCCAAGGGGATTTATTTACATCTTTAAGAGAGCAAGTTTGGTCAAGAATGATATAGCCAAGGAAGATAATGTTTTTTTCTATGCCTTCAGTCCACAATTAACCTCATTCTAGGCATTAAATAAGTATCTGAGAAGAAAGATAAGAGATGAAGTCTCATGCACAAACAGGAAGGAGTTATTCAAACTAGAGACAATTTTGCATTGTCTATACATCCTACAACTGATCAGAAAGGGCTATGACATCACTCTAGTATATGTATTAATCAAACTTATTTTGATATTGACATATCAACTGTCATATTGACAGTTTATTTAATTCTTTATTATAGCCAAAACTAGATTCTCCTTCTGATGTCAAATCATTTGAAAGTCTTCCTACATTCAGCCCCAAGGAAAATAGAAGTTAGAGCTTAGAAATAAGTTCAAAATTTAATGATTATGAAAATTAGATGAAATTAACAATTTCCTTGAGAATAAAATCAAAACTGAAAAAAAAAAGAAGTTCCTAACAGTTTGAGATCTATTAAAACACTTGAATTCTTTGTTAAAACCTTTCCATACAAAGATAACCCAAGTCTGGATGAAATCACAAGAAATTATTTCAAACAAAGGACTAACACCAGTAACTACAAGGGATTCCAAAAAGATAAATATCGAGGGACCTGATGTCATCACATTTACATTTCCTTTTTTTTTTTTTGTTAAGATTTATTTATTTATGCTTACAGAACTGGGGTACAGGCCAGAGGAGTGGTGGGAAAGAAGATTCACCACAGACAAAATGGGAAACAGAACAGGTAGATCTACTTGAATACTCTGCTGAGGGAAGCAGCAGGCAGGTCAGAAGAGGTCTACCATGAATTGTGGGTCAGCTCCCTGGCAGGGGATGGACCTCAAGCTGCAGTGGCTTTGAAGAGCTTCATAGTGTGGTGCTCTAACTGGTTGCCACCAGGGAGAACCCATCTTTAAATTTCTTTAATGAATTAGAACAAAAAAGAGGGCATTCTAAATCTGATATGTCATCTCCAAGTCCAGTATCATACACATAGTTTCTCCCTGAAGTTGGGAATAAACAAGGGGACTCACTATCACTTTTTCTATGCAACATTAATTGGAAGTTATAACTAGGTCAGTGAGTCAATAAGATGAAATCAAAGGTATAAAGATTAGAAACAGAAAAAATAAAATAATTGATTTTACAGAAACATGATTACAATGTACATAGAAATTTCAGTTAATCAGCTAACTGAAAATCCACCAAAAAGTTGAATTCTTAAGTGTATTTCTGTAGGTTTGAGGAAAATCCCCAATGAATAATTTGATTTTTGCACTGTCTCAGTTTTCTAAGTAAGGAGACACATTTGAATAGAAAAAGCTTAAGAAGCATGGGACAATGTCTGGTTCTGGAGCCATTTGCTTACAAACCTGGTATTAATTGCAAAATAAAGTCTTAAAAACAGACAGACAAAGTTTATTAGATAATCCAAATGAAGTTTCAAACTGCGGAAGCAGCCCAAAAGATTTTATTCTTGAGATCTGTTCTGCCAAATATAAGTTTGAATTTAATTTATGTGGGCAAAACAGGGAATGATTGATATAAAGAATGTAATTATTCTTGAAAGGAGAGGCATCTGGTTCTAAGTTGTCCTGATCTAAAGATATGTTGATGTGAGACCATTAGCTTTTAATCTCTTCCTCTCTAAAAAGTGCCCTGTGGAGATACAAAGGCAGTGCTCCTTGTTAAAATCCTCTTTACCTGAAAAGACTGAGTTACATTTTCAGGCACAGGTTCCTGCCCTAACAAGGAATCTGTGAAGGTGGCTTTGTTCTTTCCAACCATTCCAGGGTCAGGGTGCTCAGAAAAATTTACATTATGCTTACACTGGATAATAAACCTAATCTCTCTTTCCTGAAAGGAAAACAGGTGCATTTATAATGGCAGCCCCTTTTAAGACCATGAGTTTCTAATTCTCCCTGTTGCTCAGCTGCAATACAGATCTAGATGGGCTACATGCAACTAGGCCCACTCTGCTCACCCCAATGCCCTTTGGGGTCTAGTCAGGAGGGTTCAGGAAAGGGTTTGGAGAACTGCCATGAAAAAGTCATGTCATAGGTAATAAATAAATTGTTCACATTTTGGCTCATTCCTTTTTCATTTTTATTTATGCGTACAAGAACTGGGGTGGAGGCCAGAGATGTAGGGGAGGAGAGGATTCACCAGAGACAGAGTGGAGAGCAGAACAGGCCGATATTCTGAAATACACTGCTGAGGGAGCAGTGGGGGAGACAGGAAATGTCTGCTGTGGGTTAGTTCCCTGGCCAGGGATTGAACTCAGGCCTAGCAGTAATGGCAATGAGACTTAACCCCTATACCATGAGGGAGACCCATGTTAGTTCATTTCTTGATCATATTTGTGGAAATGTTGCAAGAAAATTCTTAGTGACTACTTAATCAATCTCATGTAATATATTTAACAACAAAATAGAAATAAAACTGTGTATGTACTAATATTTAAAGTGGCACTAAAAGTGCCTCCCTGGTGGCACAAGGGGTTAAGTCCCAGCACTATAAAGCTCTCCATAGTCACTGAAGGACGAGTTAGATCTCCAGCCAGGGAGCCGAACTACATGGCCCAGCAGACCTCTCCTGCTCACTCGCTGATGCCCTCAACAGTGTATTTCAGTCAGTCAACCTGTTGTGCTCACACTGAACTGTTGGTCCAACTGGTGCAGTTTCTGTCCTGCAATGACTTGGAGCCAGAGGCAGAGAGACTCACTGGAGTATGGGGCTAACATGGGGGGGGTCCTCATTGGTACCCACCCTGTTGCAGCTGGGACCTATCTCCCAGTGCTAACATGGGTCCCCCCAATTCCCATTATGTTGCTACACCTGGTTCTGCTGAAGGGAACCTGGTGCAGTGTGCCTCTATCCCACTGAGGCCAATCTGGTATGGCTCCATAGGACCCACCCACCCATGAACATGCCCTGAGCTCAGGGTAGGGAAAGTCTGCAGGTGCTGAGCACCTTGTCTTTGGTGCCTGGATCATAAATGGACCAATTGGGTTTGAACTCAATTTCATTCATGGTGATGAGTTAATTACTCAGATTTAAAAAATAAATTAAAGTGAGGGGGCCTCAGTGATGGTATAAGGTTTAAGTCTCAGTGCTATCTCCACAATTGCCTAAGTTTGATCTCAGCCAGAGAGCTGAACCACAGGGTACAGAAGACCTCTCCTGTATCACCTGCTGCTCCCTCAGCAGTGTAGTTCAATCTGCCTGTTCGCTCCCCACCCTATCTTTGGTGAATCCTTTCACACCCCGCATCTCTGGCCTACACCCAGTTAATATATGTATAAATAAATAAAAATAAATACTCAAGAATAAAGAATAATTAAAGGAAGCTGCTTGGTGCTAACCAACAACAATCAGACACTTAGAACTGAAAATGTTCTCATCAGACTTGTAGGGTGGGCGACACTGAAAAAAGATAAGAATCAGAGAAAGAGCCAGATTGATTGATTAGCCCCCAGCCTCCTAAGAAGGACTCAACAGATGACTTCCAAAGAAGAAGCACTGAGCAGCTGACCTTGATGGGATGCAGCAGAACCGAGTGCCTGCATGTGTGTATGTGTGTGTGTGTGTGTGTGTGTGTGTGTATCTTCAGACTTCTGCAGACCTTTGCCGAGACCTGGCCACTGCACCTCTCCTCACCCTGTCTGATTCTATGTGCACAGAGCATTGCTGGCCTGTCTTGCTGTCTCAAAAAGAGCTGACTGCTATTGGCTTATGTGCACAAACAGCTCTTGTAAGTTGGTGTAGATCAACTCCAGAGGGCTGTGACACTGGTATCTCCTGGTGACCCATGGTGACTTGCACCACTGACTAGTGCTAACCACACTGTTGACAGATGATTGGCACTCTGTGACTGCCGTCTTTGAATGTTACCACTGGTTCTGATCACCCAGCAACAATTCCTTCTGCTGTTTCCAGCCTGATCTTCACACTGCAGCTGCTGCAATGTCATTTCTGCAGCCCCACCTGTGAGCACCTCCAGCAACTACTATGAGTTAGACCTTAGTGCCCTGCTTATTAGTTTTCCACCAACTCCAGGCCCTCATTGACAGGATAACCACCATCTTTCATGAGCAGTCTTTGTTTGAGACTTTTAGATACTGTGGATACTACCAGGATGAGACAATAGGCCACGTATGGCATTAGAAACTCTCAGTTTCCCCAATCTCCTCTTTGTTAAATTAGCCCACTATTGCTATTCTCTAACCCTAGTGATCTTGTAATTTTTAGTGCACAGGTGAGAATTCACAGTGACCTGTCTCCCACCTTAACAGTGTCCTTGAGTACTGTCTTTAGCACTGTTTTAGGAACATAAGTATTCTAATCATTTTGGAAATCTAATGAGTGCTATCTATTAAAACCAAATAATAAAATGACCAACACACTTAAACATATACCCAAAAGAAACAGTATGTAAGTTCACTAAAAGACATGTACAAGAATGTTCTCAGCATGTTATAGACAAAAACTAGAAACAAAAAAATGTATTGCAATCATAATACTTAGACATTATGGTATTGTTATTGGGTAAAATATGAAGTAGCAATGAAAATGAAAAAATTTTGACTATGCAGATAAATTTCACACACAAAAGCAAAAGCAACTAGACAAAAATAATGTAATGCATAATCATATCTCTATGTCTAAATTAACAAAATTAACATTTATTATAAAAGTCTGAATGATACCTTAGGTTGGAGAGATGCCTATTGATAGACGTGTACAAGGGAGGTTTGTAGATATTGGCAATGCTCTCCTTTTTAATCCTAGAGGTTGTGGAAAATTTCTCAACCAGTATACTTATATTTTGTACATATTTTTCTATAAGTTATGCCTTAATAAGAAGAAAACCAGAAAATATATCTCTTCACACTCTGAAGAAAGGATCTAGGAGCAAAAACAGAGAATAGTGACCCAAAAGGATTTCAAAATACCAATTTCAACAAAAATTATACTGAACTTTGTGGAGAGATGTTCAAGGTGAACCTTGACCATTTTGTCATAAGAAATACCAGGAAACTGTAGATAACAATTAGGGTTCTATGGAAAGGACTCAGGTGACATCATGACTGTCAAAGATGGAGCTGAGTCAGTCATGTAATTTTCAGGGCAAAATAAAATTGTGGGGCCTCTTGTTCAAAGCACAGACAAAAAAAAAATTGGAATGCATGAAGACACATCAAATATTTTTAAAGTGATGAGTTAAAACAATACTAAATACCACACTTGGAAGATGCTAAGTACAATTAATTCATTGTTTTGGAATGGATAAAGGAGGAAAATAATCAAGAATCAACCCTGACTCTTCTATAAAATCACAGAGTAATACAATAATTGATAAATGAAATCCTTTTTAATATAAGTATGTTAGTAAATAAAGATGGAATGATATAATTAGTTTACCACCATTTCTTTTGACTTAATGGAAGATCATTCATTTTTTTGAAGTTAACCACCAAAGGTTATTAACATTGCACAGAAACATCACTATACTTTCTGGATTTTTCCTTCATTCCTTTTTTTAATTAAAATGTATAACTATCTTTGATGGAGTTGTGGAACTGAAAAAAAATATCAAATCTGGATCCATCAATCATCTAGCTCTAAATGGCAATTCATAAGAAATACATGGGCCAGGGAAATGTGTTAAAGGAAGCCTTGAAAATTCATTTAACAGCTATCAGACTGTTTTTGTGAGAATTTCAATGGTTCATACATGTTAAATGTCTTATTTCTTAAATAAAAAAAATTACAAGGAGACTATACATTAAAAGAGATGTGAAACATATGAACAGGTAAAATTTTATGACTTCAATTTTGCCTCAAATAAACTGTTCTCTTGAAATACCAATGATCTTTTAGGTGGAGTTAATTGATAAATGGATCTTAAAATTTATAGAACAAAATAACTAAGAATTCTTATGTTTTTTTGAAGATCAACAACAAATATGAGGGATTTTCTTCCATATACAAAAAAGTTATAAAACTATAACAATTAAAATAGTCAATATTAGTGGGAATGATTGTCTAAATATTCAATAGTAAAGTATTCCAAGTATACTAATCATATCAATGGGCTAAATTTATTCCTTGTGTATGCCAGTTCTTACCACTTCAATTTCTAAATCATGAGTGAATATGAGAAGACAAGGTAGTAAATAAAAACTAACAGAAGAAACTCAGACATGTAAAAATAATGACATTTTACAGATGTATACAAAAGATTTATAATACTTAAACAATTAGTGTGGTCACACCTGTGAACCTCATCTAAACATAATCCCTAAACATTGATACAAAGATGGCTATACAATCAAGATAGAAAACTATGAAAAAGTATGTACATATAAATAACCATATCCTGCATGTATTATGAGTCAAGAAGGACAGCCAGCAATTGAATAAGAGATACAGTAATAATTAAGGTAACTATTTGAGAGAAAAAAATAAATTAAAACTCTATCTTACCCCACAAATAAAATTAAATTCTAGTTTTAAAAAAAAATTAAATTTAGAAAAAGGAAAACTTTAAAATTTTTACAGAGTATAGAAAATATAATCTAACCTGTGTAAGAAGGAAGAAGAACCTATAATAAAAAACAATTTTAATTATAGTAAAATTTAAGCATTTTACATGAATTTTACATTAGTCTTCTCATTTTCATTCCATACCCATGAGAGATACTCCACAATATCTTTCATATAAATGATGTTATTAAAATCAAAGTCTTTGCCCAAATTTTTAGTTGATTAGTATCAAAGTAATATTAACAATAAATCATTCCTCCATGGTAATAGAAAAAGAAAAATTGAGTTTCATAAAGTGTTTTAAATTTTCTGGATTCATTCAATCACACATAATTTCATAATATTGCTACTTATGTCCAATCTCTATTCCTTACAATGTAAGCACTGTGAAGATATTTTAATGTGGAAAAATTAGTGTGGTAACCATCTATGTTTATTTATTTTATCTATCTATTTATTTATTTATAGTTCACATCATTGTTAATTTTTGTACAATGAAAACGTTCTACTTTCTACTCTCAGGTACAATCCCCCAAAAATTCCCACCACCAATTTACCTGTGCACCATCACCATATTCCCTTGTGCTCTTCCCTCTCTGTTTTGATCCCTCTCTCTTCCCTTACCTTACAGAATGTCTCTGACTTATAATTACCTCTTAACTTTGTTTATTTATTTATTTTTTTCATGATCCCTTATTTGGTCCCCCTATAATCCTCCTATATGTGAAGTCATCTGATATTTTTTATTTTTCTAAAATTTTTTCTGGTTTATTTCACTGACCGTAATACCAGCTCCATCCACATTGCTATGAATGGCATGTGTTTATCTTTTTGATTGCTGAGTAATACTCCACTGTGTATGAATAACACATTTTCTTGATCCAGTCATCCATTTTTGGGTCATTTGGGTTGCTTACTATCTTTCCTTTTGTAAATAGTGCTACAATAAACAGAAATGCAGGTATTCTTTTGAATTAATGCTTTTATGTTCTTTGGGTCTATTTCTAGGAGTAGAATTTCTAGGTCATATGGTAGCTCCACTTGTAGTAGTTTGAGGAAACTTTCTAATTTTTGTGATCACTTCATTCACATTTCCCTCCCATATGAAGCTCTAAAGTCCAAACAAGTACTGATCATTAGTCTTGTTCAACATGGTTAATATCCAATATTTTACAGTAGAATATCAAACATAGTGGAGAAAGTGTGATCAAAAGCAGTTCAGGCGAGAGATTATGAGCAGAGATTATGAGAAATTGGGATAGTGGCAAGGTGAGGGTGGTTATGCCAAATTCAAGTAATAAATAAAGGAGATTTCCAAATAAAAGAGTTTCTGTCTTTGGTGACTTGGTTAATAGTAACTGGTGCATTCCCTGAACTTGTGAAAAACTAAGGAAGAAGCAGACTTGTAAACATGGAAAACAGATCTCTGCATTGTGATACAGAGAAAGGAAAGGCAACATTAAATTTGATTTTTTTTTTCATTTAAAGCCTTATAAAGTAATTTTGAAATGATAAAATATTTTATGTATATAATTGTTTCCATAGCAATGTAAATGTTTATATGCAATGTGTGGATACATTAAGAGATTAATGGAAAAGTAGATAGCAATATTTGAAGTAAAAGAAATATGGTAATGTTGAAGGAATATTTTTTTTTAACTATGACAGAAACATTAGGAAAATCTTGACATATGGGGAAAGAATTAAGAATTAAGGAGGAATGAATTATAAATGTGAGATGAAATGTGTGTGAAAGAAACATTGTAAGTAAGAGTGAAGAATCTATTTAATAATACTTTTACCTAAAAATGACAACTAGCCATGGCTTTAAGTTAATAGGTTTTGTCAAATTTTCAGTGGAGAGTTTTACAGTCATTTGAGTTAACACAATTAGGATGATGCATGTTTAGAGAAGGTATCATTTTAGGAACAGAACACCACTTGTACAGATATATCAAGGAAACTGATCTCACTAGATTTCAAGCAGCTTTCAAAATTGAACCATAGGCACTGTCTCTAGAATTTTACTTACCATTAGTTTTTCAAGTATTAAATGATCTACAGTTTTTCTCAACTCAATGTGTTAATAACTTGTATCAACCATATTCACATTTTCTTTTACATTTTTAAAGTAATTTTCAAAAGATATTCAAGCTTCAATTTCTTTATGTAAACAACTTTACACACATCTGCTTTCTATCTCCTGCTGCTTTAATTCTATGAAAGAAATGTAGTTAAATTTTCTCCTTCCCAGTTCTAACTCGATCTCTACCCAGATCCCAAAACAATTCTCCCTAAACTGCAGAATGAATATTGATTGGTTTAGCCCTTTTAGCTATAGGAATAACGCTCTGTGTTTCTAGGTATAATTTCTGGACAACTGCATATCTGTGCCCAATTTCACTTTGAATATCATCAGAACAAACCAGAGTTAGTACTGTCACTGTCATTTTCTAGGATTGTCTATTAAATGCACTAAAAAATTTTCAGGATTCTATTTGAAAGGTAGGCATCACAGAGAGAAGAGTGTATCTTAAATAGTGAGTTTCAGATACTATTTAAACCTGGTGGTGCAGCGGGTGAAAGCACAGCACTAAGAAGCTAAAGTCACTTCCACATGAGTTCAATCCCTGCCCTGGAGGAGACCCACATGGCACATGGCCTGACTGGCCTGATGCTCCCCTCAGCAGTGTTTTTCCTCAGTTCTGCTCCCCACTCTCTCTCTGGTGAATCCTCTCACTGCACCTGCACCTCTGGACTGTCCTCCATTTCTGTATAAATAACTAAATAAATAAATCTTAAAAAAAAAATAGTGAGTTTAGTGCACAGAAAACCCCAAGCGTTCCTCCAAACTACATGATCTTAATGGAAGCCATGAAAACACTGGAATCTGAAACACTCAGGATGGAAGTGCCAGCAGACAACTGATTCATATATACTAAACTAGAAGGAGATGTTCAGGTCTGAACATGATCTCTAGACATGGAGAGAAAACTTCTGTAAAAGGTGCTTAGAAACAGTTGAGAGAGGGGGTGCAGGGTTATTAAACATAATGCATGACAATGAAGGCCTCAAAGTAGCCCAAATGAAGTTTCTATAATAATAGAATGTCTCCCTCCCACAGTTCCACATGAAGACCTTTGTGAGCAAAGATAATCCAAAGCAAATAAAATCCATGTAACCTTTCCCAGCATCATTATGGATATTCCAAGAACTGTCTGAATACGGACTATTAAGAACAGCAAGTAGCAGGGTTTTTTCTTCTTACTCAGCACTTGGAAAAATAATTTGAATTATGAGTGACAGCAACTCTGTCACGTGTGATTCATTTTGGTTAGATGTGCAGCTGCACAGTACTGCTAACAACACAGTCAGATGTGGGCTAGCTGGGTCATGCATCTAGGAACAGAGATCCCTGGAAGTGCAGAGCTCATGACATGAAAATACTGCAAACAAAAGCCCTGCACAACTTGTTACCATTTTTACATAATTTTTTGTGCACTATTTGTAATGACACACCATTGTTTTATATCCTTGTTAGTATTTTGACAACATAGGATTGTTCCCATGAGTTATGTTCACCACATCTCTCCCACCAGCTGAGTACCCACGGTCTTCCACCAGAGTCCTTTGTTGCTCACCCCTCCCCCTGTTTTCACCTACCTCTCTACCACTCCTCTCTCTCCCCTTCTGAACATCTCATATCTATACTCAGCCTCAAAGGGCTGGTATTTTTTTTTAATATTTATCCTTTTGTGCATACAAGAACTGGGGTACAGGCCATAGGTTTTGTGGGATAAGAGGATTCTCAGAGACAGAACAGAGAGCAGAACAAGGAACTTGACTGCTGGAGAGAGTAGCAGGCTGGTAAAAGAGGTCTGATTCACCTTCCTGGCCAGGAATCAAACTCGTGCTGTGGCAGCTGTGAATTGCTTCATAGTGCTGTGCTTTCACCCACTGCACCACCAGGGAGGGTCCAAAGGGTTGGTATTGATGATTGTCTTTGACTGATCCTCTTTAGTTTTTCTATATTCCATATATAAGTGATACCATCTGACTTTCTCCTTCTGCCTTGTTTCTCTTAACATAAGCCCTTCCAACCCCATCTATTTTGCTCTAATTGGAATGAGTTTATTATTTCATTGTGCAACAGTCCAGTTTTCCCAACAGGAAAACTTTTGAAAAGGCTTTCTTTGTTCTAGTATATATTCTTCACTCCTTTGTCACAGATTAGTTGACCACAAATGTGTGGTTTTATTTCCAGGCTCTTAATTATATTCCACTGCTTTTTTGTCTGCCTTTGTTCCAGTACCATATTGTTTTAATTGTTATGGGTTTGTATTATAGTTTGAATTCTTGAAGTGTAATATGACAGTTTTTCCTCTTTTAGTTAAGAGAGCTTTTACTATTTTTTTTTTTTTTGGTTCCATGTGAATTTCAGTAATATTTGTTCTATTTCTTTAAAGAATGTCTTTGAGTTATATAGTGGGAGATTGTATTGAATCTATATGTTGCTTTGCATGGGATGATTATTTTGACAATGTCAATCTATCTAACCCTTAAATATGGAATATATTTTCATTACTTTGCATCTTCTGTTTCCTTTAAAAATCTTTTATAATTTTCCTTGTATTGGTCTTTTTTTAAAAAAAAAAAGGATTTATTTATTTATTCATATGGAACTGGGGTACAGGCCAGAGATGTGGATGGTGAGATGATTCACCAGAGACAGAGAGGGGAGCAGAACAGGCAGATCAACGAAGTACGCTGCTGAGGGGAGCAGCAAGTGGGTCAGGAGAGGTCTGCCTCGCCATGTGGATCACCTCCGGGGCAGGTGGGAATCGAACTCATATAAAACTGGCTTTAGCTTCTTAGTGCTGTGGTTTAAACCACTGCGCCTCCAGGGAGGGCCCTTGGTCTTTTACCTTTTTTTTTTTTAGGTTTAACCCTAAGGATGTAAAATTTTTTTTTGGTTCCAAAAAAAAAATAGGTGAGATTGTAAATGGGATGCCTTTTGTATATTTTATTGGATTGAAGGTTATTTACTATCTTAGTCTGTATTTCCCTAGGAAACACAACCAAAAGGATATGATTGGATAGATACATAGATAGATTAGATAGTCACAGGTATATAGATCTATCAAAAAAGAGATTTATTCAAGGAATTGACTCATAGGACTCAGATGAGGAAGTGAAATCTCAAAATCAACAGGATAGTATGGCAGATTGTAAATTTAAAATGTTGCAGTTCTAGGTCATTTGCTGGCAGAATGATCAGGCAAGGTCAGACTTTGTCTAGGACTCAACAATTTAAGTGATCTTCCCAACTCACCTGCTGATGATTTGCCACATTGGTAAGTGAACTCATGTCTCTCTGTCTCTACTGTCCCATAAGACCCCCAGTATGGTTCATTGTTGATGGATGGTATCCAGAAGAACCCTAACTGTATTTCTCATGTAGAGTGCTTTTACACTGCATTATTGCACCTTGAAATATCTAAAATATCTGTTCTATAGTGAGGACAGAAAATATTTAGCAGGCCAAAGTCCCAGGTCAAAGTATTATGGCACAAATAATGACAAAGATAGTGATAACATAGTTAGTGACACATGACTGAGAAATCATTAGTTCTCTGTGTTCTCATCTGTGATAGATATGTGTTCATTCATTTTATCATCTTTTTATTAGCTTCAGAATTCACAAGATGGTGGCCTTAAAGCCAAATTTGACTTGCAGATGCATTTTGTTTCAACTCTCCCACCCTTAATCCTGTACTGAGTTGTAAATTTTTCTAGCTGCAATTAAAAAGAATTGCAAGTGCTTTCACATCTAAAAATTTAATTTCCTGCTTTTTTAAAAAGACCTAACAGATTTCACAACATTTCATCACATCTTGCACATGACCAAGAGAAGCAGTAGGTGTATGCACCTTTATATACAATTTGACTCACCATAGAGCTCAACCAGACCACTTTGCTCATTCATGTTTCCTTGCTGCATGTACTCCATGCTCTTAGAAATGTCTGTATTCCAATTTTGAAAAACAAGGTGTGATTGAAACTGGGAATGATAAAGCAAATTTTTGACAATTTAGAATGCAGGTATGTCCAGCAGCATTAAGAAATTATCAGCATGGGCCCTCCTGGTGGCTCAGCAGGTTAAAGGGCAGCACTAAGAAGCTTAAGCCACTACCACATGAGTTGGATCCCCGCCTGCCCTGGAGGTGATCCACATGGCGAGGCAGACCTCTCCTGACCCACTTCCTGCTCTACTCAGCAGTGTACTCCATCGACCTGCCTGTTCTCCCCACTCTATCTCTGGTGAATCCTCTCACCCTCCGCATCTCCAGCCTGTACCCATGTTCTATATGAATAAATAAATCTTTTTAAAAAAAAATTATCAGCATGTTGACTTTTTGGGATATTCTGACAGTCCATGAATGTTAGGCATTAGGGCTTTAGGTTAAAGGCCTGGCATCTACTTTGAAGCCTGAGTGTTATTATACACCCATCACTAAAAGCCTCAGAGAAATCTGTGCTTTTGCTTAATAATTACAATTCTTAAGAATTTCTCATTAGACTAGATGGCTCCCATGTAAAATCTGACAATCATTGGTTCTGCTTCTAATTTAATCCTTGAAGGCCTTCTTCACTTAACAACTTATCAACTATTCAGGGACAATACTCATGCCTCCACTAACCATAGAGCACCTGATGCTACATACAATAAGCCAGTTGTGTTATCCACAGTGAAATGTACCTATATTCAAAGTTAAGTGCCATGGAAAATTATGTAAAACTCTATCCAAAGAGAGCCCCTGTATTAAATTATCATATTTTAGGAACACAAAATACCCATTAATGAAAGATAATTTTCTAAGTTCATAGGACTGCACTCTCTTGAGGGACTTATGAACTAGGATGACTTGGATGACAGAAGCTGTACTTTAACTTATATAAATGTTCTGCAAGTTTTCATTTTCATGATGTGTTTAGGATAATTCGGCTTGTTGCTAATTATGTGTTCACATAACCCAACTCAGTTCAAAAGTAATGTAAAATCCTAAATTGCCTCTAATTTTCCAGAAGTGAATTCCACGAACATATGTGTTTGTGCTAAATGTCTATTTATGAAAGTCATATCAAAAGGAGTATTACCATATATTTTGATACTTTCCAGACAGACTGAGCCTCACAAACCTGGCAGGGCAGGACAGGTGAAATGTCTGCAGGACAGAAGGTGAAGATTAGAGAAGTTTGAGGGGCAAGGAGATAGTTACTATCCTTTCATGTGTATAATTTCAGATGTAGATGAGCCTAATTTTTGAAACTTAATTACTATTTGTGTACCCTTTAGGAAGTTAAAAGCACATGGGGGAAAAAAGACTGTTATGCTTTTTTAAAATGCAACTTGCTCACAATCGAAATCAAAGTTACAACATTGTAAAAGTTCTAATTATATAAAAAGTTTGGGATTTTGGTGAACAGAGAAAATTTAGAATGAATTAGTTAAAGCTTCTTTCCACTCAGAAAGAAAACATCAGAAGGAAGTCTCTCCGGCAAAAGTGGATGGCCATAATCTTTCCCTTTCAGTAAAATTGTCTTCTGGCTACTGCTAAAAATAAATCTCAAAGGCAACTTAAGGATGATAAACATAAAATCTGAGTTAAGCACAAGAGTTAAGAAATAAAGTTCCTGAGTTCAGCATGTTGCTGTTCCAAAACCAAAGTCTTAGCTTCTAGGATCTTTACAACACTAGTAAAACATCAGGTTATATAACTCATTTTTAAAAATTGTATAATTTTCACTGTGAATACATTGGTATTCAGCAACATGTATGTTTCAGAGATAAAAGTTCTCATCTATTCATTGTATGTAACCTGACCCACACCAGGGCACTCAAAGTGTTCCACCAGTTTCTGGGTCCATTCCAGGAACACTGTCCCCTCTATTGGTATCAGCTTTACAGCAAAATTTCTAGAGTTTGTCCTGCCTGGTTTATTTGTGACTGTTCCTTTGTTTTGTTTCTCTGTGTTCCACATATGAGCGACATATTTTGCTTAGAACAGACCCCTCCAAGTTGTTCCAAATGGCAAGAGCTTAATCCTTTTGATAGCTACTATTTCATTTATATCACATCTTCTTAGTTACTCATCTGTTGTTGAGCACCTAATTTGTTTTCATAATTTAGCTGCTATAAATAGTGTTACAATAAACATAAGATCATATGGTATATCTATTTTTTTAAATATTTTGAGAAAGTGCATTTGGCTTCCTATTGGAGTGGATCATTCTACATTCCCATTAACAGTGTATGAGGGCTTCTTTTTCACAGATCCCCAAAGACATAAAGTGTGTTTGAAAGCATTCCTTCTTTTTCAATTTTTTTGAAGAGCTTGAAGAAGATAGGTGTTAGTTCATCTGTGAATATTTCATAGAACTCACTAGTAAACCTGTCTGTTCTTGGGGTTTTGTTTTGGTTACTATTTCAATTCTCTTGCTTTTAATTGGCTTATTCAGGTTTTCTACTTCTTGTTGATTCACTCTTGGAAAGTTTTTATGCTTTTAAGAATGTTTCCCATTTCTTCTAGGCTATAGAATTTATTGGCATATATATACAGTAATCTTTTATGATATTCTGTATTTTTGAGATTTCTATTGTAACTTTTCTTTCATACTTGCCACACTTTACTTAGAATTATATACCTCTTTTTATTCTTTGTGAGCATAGCTACAGGTTTGTTTACTCTTTCTGTTTACTTTTCAAGAACTAGCTATTGGTTTCGTTGATCTTTGGACTAACTTTTCTACTTCAGTTGAATTTATTTCTGTACTGATATTGTATTATTCCCTTCTTTCCACTGATTTTTTGGTTTTGTTTGTTCATCTATTTGTAGCTCCTTATGATATAAGTTTAGATTACTTATTTGAAATATTTCTTGTTTCTTCATCCTATATTTCCTCACCCTATATATTTCCTTGTAAGTACTGATTTTGCTCTGCCACATAAGTTGTGAAAGTTTGTGTCCCCAGTGTCATCTGTATCAGGTATTTTTTTGTTTGTTTATTTCTTATTGATTATACTCCACATTCTTGTCCAGAAATATTTTAATCAAATGTATTCAGCTCAGGGTTCAAGTAGAAATAGAGAATTCTTTCTCCTAATTTCTGCAGAACCTTGCTTATTTGAGCTTGGTTTGCAGGCCAATTAGGCCAGAGAAAAAGGGTCTGTGGCTTCCAACTCTTATAAAAGTACACTGGGTGGAGAAGGATCATTCCTCTGAAAACATGTGTGTTGTTAATAAAGAAGAAAGCTTTGTTCAACAATAGAAGAAAAAGTGAAGCTCAAGCCTACCAATAGAAAGGTTCGATTTCATTAGGGATTTCTATCAAATAAGTATATCATCACATACCTACCAAGGTGTTATATATCGGACAATAGTGCTTTTTTCCAGTCCTATCTCCATTGATATCAAGAAGGGAGTTGTAATCAGAAGAGAAATGATATTGATTGTGCCTATCAGTTGGCGAGTGATTGAAACTTTGAACCATATAGGGGCCCTCCCTGGTGGCACAACAGGTTAAAGAACAGCACTAGGAAGCTAGCCGCAGCTGCTTCAGCATGAATTTGATCCCTGGCCAGGGAGGTGACCCACATGGCATGGCACACCGCTCCTGTCCCGCCTGCTGCTCTCCTCCACAGTGTACTTCATCAATCTGCCTGTTCTGCCTCCTGCTCTATCTCTGGTGAGTCCTCTCACTCCCATACCTCTGGCCCTGTGCCCCAGTTCTTGAATATATAAATGAATAAATCTTCAAAAAAGAAAGAAAGAAAGAAAGAAAGAAAGTTTGAAACATATAGAGGGCCACCCAATTCTTATCCAAAAGTTCTGAGGAGAAATAACAATGTATTCTTATAAGTCTGCCTCCTGCTGTGATCATCTGTTTTCATGCCCTTCTTCTTCCTATAAAAAGTAAACACAGGCCCTCCCTGGTGGCCCAGTGGGTTAAAGCACAGCACTAAGAAGCTAAAGCCACGTCTGTATGAGTTCAATCCCTGCCTGCCCCAGAGGTGATCCACATGGCGTGGCAGACCTCTCCTGACCCACCTGCTGCTCCCCTCAGCAGTGTACATCATCTATCTGGCTGTTCTGCTCCCTGCTGTGTGAGTGGTGAATCCTCTCACCATCCCTGCACCTCTGGCCTGTACCCAGTTCTGTATCCATAAATAAATAAATCTTTAAAAAAAAAAAAAAAGTAAACACTTTGAGAACTAGGATGGCTATTTAGTCATTTCTGTCAATCACATCTTCCCCATCCTCAAGGGTCAGTGTGATCTGCCTCTCTATTGAGTGTTTTTTTGTATGTGGTATATATGCATCTCAAACTATCAGTCCACCTTCTTAGCTTTTCTAAGTAAGCAGGTTCTTCTCTCATGTACTCCCCACCACCCCAATATGTACCCAATTCCACTGATTAAGTTCCTCAGACCAAATTCTGTAATCATCCTTAATTTCTTTTTTATTTAATTTTTTTTTGTTTTCTTTTTGAATTTACTATCTACCATTTTAATTCTACTGATTAAGTTCCTCAGACCAAATTCTGTAATCATCCTTAACTTCTTTTTTATTTAATTTTTTTGTTTTCTTTTTGAATTTACTATCCACCATTTTAATTCTACCAGTCAGGTTCAAGTCAATGGCAGTAACCTAATAACTAGTCCTAACTAGTCTCTCTGCTTCTACCTTTACCCCATCTCCTTCCCACCCCAATAGAGCTTTTTCTCACAAAGATATAAAAACCTATATCAAATCATGTCACCCCTCTGCTCCAAATCCTGTATAGTTTGCCAATGCATCCAAAATAAACATCAGTCTTTCAGAAGACCATATGTCCCTTTTTTGTCTGTCTACACTGTCTCTCTGAACTTAGCTCCTACTACTCTGAACTTTCTCCACACACAGTCACGTTAGTTTCTACGTTTTTCCTTGACATGACAGATATACCCTTGCCTCAGCAATTTTATACTCACAGTTTATTTGGTTGAAATATTTTGCCCCAGACACTTGGAGAGTTCACTCTGTACCTCCTTTAGATCCTTGCTAGCTGCTACCTTCTTTGCAAAGGTTTTCCTGTTGCTCAATTTAATATCACAACATCCTAGCACATCTCTACTATGCTCATAAGACATACTATATAACTTCATCATTTACAACCTTTTATATTCCTCTACTAGAATTTAAGTTTTATGAGAGCAGATTTGTTTTCTATTTTGTTTGTTACTTTAGTTCTTGGCATGCACTAGTAGTAAATATCTTTTGAAAGGATGAATTTTTGCTTAGATAAGACAGTTGGAGAGATGGGTGTATGGATAATTGAGTGATTGAATTAATGAACATATTAGCTAATTTCATCTTTTGTAGGAAATCTTATTAGTTATTTTTAAGTTATATGTGAAAAAGTAAATTACATTATGTAAAGTAATTTATCCCCATTTCAGAATTAGCATGTATAAAAGCCTAGATACCCAGCTTCTGACAAATAAGCTAATATTCTTTCTATGTGGCTAACTTCAAAACCATCCATGTATTACACTTTAAAATTTGGCAAAGAATTAATATTAAATGGATAATCATCTCTTTAAGTAGAGGATTACAAGCAAGAAAAATAGAAAAATCCAGGTTAAGAAGAAGTATACAAATTACACAATGGACAAATTTCAAGGAACTAAACTAACAAAACAAAAGGAAGACAGGAAAAAATGCACATTGAAGGATGAGTATTCTTATTTGGTCTCTTATATTGATAAAAATTGCACAAATTTTCAGTGCTTTAACTTGTACTGTTAAACTACTAGCAACTGATTGTCATCTTTTTCCATTTTTGATCAATTACATTTCATGGTCTTTAAAGATTAGGTACATACCACAATTGGTTTCTTGGGGACATGACTAATAAACAAGAGACAGGACAGATGGCTTTAATGCAGATGGCTGGCTGAAAAAGAGATGGTCTTCAGAGAGCTTGTCAGATCTTATCATTTTGTGATAGAATGACATTCTTTATTGGGGTGAAAGGAAAAAAGAAACACATTGGTCTGAAACCTCTCCTTTGTACCTTTGAGGATAAAAGCAGAGAGCACATGGCCAGAGTGTCTGTAGTTTGTGGTTTAAGCTTCACTGCTGTTCTCTTCCCACTTAGTCCTGCTATTAGTTTCTCTTTGCTTTCTAAAAGTAAGAACTGTACCATCACCCTCCTGAAAAGATGCTTTGAAAGCCATGTACACTGATACCTGGCACTGGTGAGTTTGTTCTGAAAGGATAGAAGGATGAAATTTATGGAGGTGACTACTTCCCACCCCAGTACAGCTTTTTCTTACAAAGATACAAAAACCTATATACAGAATATGGCATGTTCCAAAACTACACTTCAAGGTACTTCATTTAATCCAAATATTATTAAAGGCTTTTTTTGTTGTTGTTGCAAATGATTTGGTTTTCTTTGTATTTTCTTTGAATTTCTATTTCCCCTATCACTTTATCTCCCCACAGGTTGTAATCACACATCTTGTTGAAATTATTTTAGATTTGTTCTTAGTCATGCATAAGAGTCTCTTTTCCATAAACAATTGTTAGAATTATGATACATCAAGAAGACTTAATCAGTCTCTAAACATCCTTCATCATATTTAATAGGTGAGACTTCATTATAAATATACTATTGTTACCTTATGGTTGGCTTTTGCCAAACTAAAGAATAAAGGAAGCTGAGGCCTCTCCTCTAGTAAGTAGTATTCTTAACAAAAGCTATTACACCCTTCTTAAGTGAACTATTAAACCATCCACTGTCCTTTCCCCTATTACTTCTGAATTCCTTATTTCTCATTAGTTATCAATAAAGGAAATAATTTATATCAAAGTGGTAGTGCAACTTCTCTTAAGTGAGAATAGTGGAAGACTCCTATCTACATTATTATTACTTATATTGTAATACTTTGTATTAGAATGTAAAACTATGTGGTAAATTGAGAACAATTCAGACTCATACCTGAAGTACATATCACTTCTTAATTCTTTGCTCATGTCATTTAATCTATGGGCTTCAGTTTTCCCAACAACTGAAAAATAAATGTATCAGATTATGTTCACTAAGTTTATGTCTTTAAAAAAATTTCTCATGTGATAATTTTAAGTTCATTCTTCCATTCATTCACTAAAGATTTGTTGAATGCCTACTATGTGCTAATAAGATAAGTAAATCATCTTGAATGCAGTATGAAGATAAAAACAAATCATGGCTCTCCCTGGTGGCGCAGCAGGTTAAAGCACAGCACTTAGAAGCTAAAGCCACTTCTTCATGAGTTTGATTTCTGCCCCGGAGGTGACCACATGGCATGGCAGACATCTCCTGACCCACCCGCTGCTCCCCTCAGCAGTGTACTTCATCAATCTGCCTGTTCTGCTCCCCACTCTGTCTCTGGTAAAGCCTCTCGCCACCCCTGAGCCTCTGGCCTGTACCCCAGTTCTGTATGCACAAAATAAAATAAATCTTAATAAAACAAAAAACAAATCATAAAATATAGAATAAAGGGAAAAGATAGAGGAAAAGCAATGACAATGTAAAAATACTGGAGAACAAATCGAGAGAAGTAGCAGGTATATCAGGACAATATTTGAAAATTTGATATCTGAAAACTTTCAAGGAGAAATCAGGAACAGCAGTGCAGAGATTCAGAAAAGCTAGTATATCACATGAAGAGTAAATTAAAAGAAGTCCAAGTGAAGTACACTTTAGTAACATTGTTGAAAATTTTTTAAAAAGAAAAATTTTAAAGAGCTATAATTGAAGGATACACAAAGGATTATGTTACATACCCAAAGGATTATGCTACACAGCTAACTTCTCAATACATTAATGGATCTTAATAACAGTGGAATGAAACCCTCAAAATACTAAAAAAAAAAAAAAAAAAAAACTCAAAAATTTCCAAGAATGGTGCAAAAAATAAAGACATTTATAGACATAAAAAAGTTCATCACAAGTGCACCTTCATTAAAATATCATTTAAGGCCCTCCTTGGTGGCGCAGCGGGTTAAAGCACAGCATTAAGAAGTCAAAGCCACTTCCGCATGAGTTCGATCCCCGCCTGCCCTGGAGGTGACCACATGGCGTGGCAGACCTCTCCTGACCCGCCCACTGCTCCCCTCAGCAGTGTACTTCGTTGATCTGCCTGTTCTGCTCCCCACTCTGTCTCTGGTGAATCCTCTCACCCTCCGCATCTCTGGCCTGTACCCCAGTTCTGTATGAATAAATAAATAAATCTTAAAAAAAAATATCATTAAAGAAGGTACTTAAAACAGGAGAGTGATTGTAGATGTAAGATCTGAGATGTAGGACAGAGTTAAGTGAACTAATATTAATAACATTTCATTGTTTTAAAATAGCAATAATAAAGTCAGTTGATTTTTAAGCATACTTAAAAATATAGCAAGTCAAGAGGGGGATAAGTGGGATTAAACTTTGAAAATAACATATTTAACTAAGAGGCTGGTCAAGGTTTGGATTAATTTGAGACTTCAATAATGATAAAACTTCTAGGATAACCACTCAAAGTTAGAAACAGCATCTGTAACATTTGCACTATAGAGAGGAAATGGAAGATAAAAAAATGACTCATTTAGTTGAGAGTAAAAGATAAGGAATGTGAGGGTGAAAACAACCCAGAATAGTATTGACCCATAGTAGTTATAAAATATTGGAATCATATATAGATGCAGTCATGAAAGAAAGGATGGATGGATGTACAGGTGATATTTCTTACTGAGGCATAGATGAGAAGCTAGTTTAATGGTTGTGCTTTAGAGATAAATGGTTAAATGAGGTTGCTAAAATAACAACATCAGCATTCCTCCTAAAATTTACACAGTATCTTTGCAATCTTTAGTGTGAATTTTCATCCTTATATCCATGAGTTGCATTCCCTCAAAGGAGAAGACAGCATCTGAATTCCATAGTTCTGGTATTGGTGATAGCCTAGGATTTCCCCATTCCCCACATGTTGAGGCTAAAGTCAGTTTAATTTTTCACTTCATTTCAGTATTTCTGAATACCACTTACCATGTAAGATTGCATTTTCAGACTGCCTTGATCAGTAAAGGATTTCAGTTGTGCTGGCCCCTCACTCTACTAGATCCCCAGGCAGAACAGCTGCAAAATTTAATCTAGCTTTTGGTAATGAATTCATTCATCTTATTTGTATGCAACTCAAGCTGACTAACCCCAACTTTAAAGGAAAATGAATGCTGATCCTTTTAAAGAAAGTGAATATAGAACAGTCTGATCGCTGAAAGGCTTGAAGAGATTGAACTTGTTCAAGTCTCACACTCTCCCCCCTGGGTCTTACAAGGGTAAAAACCACACAATCATGAAGTGATTTGACCATCCTGTCAGTCAAAGATGCTGCATCAAACCCAACTTATTCAGGCTGATTAGCCAGAGGAACTTATCTTAGGGTGATAAAAAGAACATTCCTAAAAATCAGCAGCTCTGCTCAGTCTCTTAATCTTTTTGAACCTCAATCTACTCATCTGTGAATTAGGATGAGTTAAAAAAAAATCATTTACAATGTTAGCTCTCAATCTTTAGCATGCAAGGAAATTACTCAGAGAGTTTGTCAAAATGCCAGCTGCTGGTCTAACTCTCAGATTCTGCTGTGGTAATTCTCAGGGGGGCGCCCAAGAATGTATCTTCTGAACAAGTTTCTAGGTCTAGATCTTGCCGATATCATACTTTGGAAATACTCATCTAAATGGCTCTTTTAACTTTATCATTGCTCTTTAAAGTAGCATAAAGTTTAATTTATGAAAATGTTTATTTTAATATTATGTTTATATGTAAAATAAAACTTTTGTTGTTTTTAGAAGCTCATGTATTGCCAGGCTGTATTACATTGTACAGAGAAATGTTCATAATTATTTTTATTATTTTCCTTTAACATGTAACAAAGAGTTCAAACAGTTTAATTTTCTCTATAAGTGAGCTTATAATATGAAAGGTCAGTCCTTCATGTATGCAGTAAAAGTGGCCTTTTATGGTCCATAATCACCAGAAGGAAATATTTGATTCCAAAAAATATACTTGCTTGACCAGTTTCTTATTTCCAGCATGTATTTATTACTTTGGATGGAGACTGAAGATCTATTAAAATGCAAATATCCCAGAATATAGAAAAAAATAATAAAACTTAACAATCATTTACCCATTACACGGAGTTATTTTATAAAAGTATTTCCTAAACCCCAAATTTGATAGAAGGAAGATGGAGGCATAGACATTTTCACCAGCAAGAGAGGTGGCCACATCACAGCAGGAGAAGACAATGCTGATTGGGGAGATTCTACACTGAAACATTCACCAAAATCACCATTTTGCCTAGGCCTAGGATCATTTATACACTCAGCAAGGTCTTTACCATAGTGAGCAAAGACAAGTACAGTGATTCAATTTTGCAGAACCCAAACAAATAAATTTCCCTGTTTTGGAGTCTGTCAAACAAAAAATGGGACTTTTGAAACCCATGCAGTTCCCTAGCAGTTTTAGGTTTTACTGATGGCACCTCTCTAATATTGTAATGTGACATCTGAACCACCTGTTGCCTATGCATTTGATAGTAATAGACAAGCCAATGACCTCTCTAATCATAATAGAAACCCAGGAAGCAGTCTTTCTCAACATTACAGATTTTTAGGTTTGTGTTATAGATCAGAATAATATTTGTGTTTTCTTCCAAGTGATTTTATTATGTTTTTACCTGTTTCTTTCTCTTTAGCCAGAAAGCATCAAAATTATTTCAGAATTCCAAGGGCCTGGGATGTCTTGGTCTATTATATCCACTTAAACAAAAATTATTCTGTATCTTACAGTGACAAAAAATTTGGAAGGGAAAACCATCAAAGCGTAGAATGTAAAACAAGCTATGCCTAGACCAGACAACAACAAAAAAACAAGTGTCCTTTAAAATATCATCACAGTCTCGACCAGCTCAGAAACGGGCAAGAAGGCGACAGAGTAAAGACTCCGAGATGACTACATCCAAGCTTGCAGGGGAATATATAAAAATGGACTATAAACTTACATGCTACGAGTTTCAACCCAAATGAGAACACCCTGGACTCACTGGAAGGAAGATCACTGAGGGAGAATCGGTTATTGGGGAGTTCCCATAAGGGAAATACTATCCTCAAGTGCCACAGAAAGGATAAGCAGAACCCTGCATTGCTGAACGGGAGAGTGCCAGGCAAGTGCCACTAGTGCTGGAGACTGAGGCTTCCTGCTCATTTGGCTACTTTAAAAATCTTGGTGCCCAGATGCCAAGAAACGCTACAGAGGGAGACTTGCAGCAGCAGTAGCAGCTGCTGCTGTGCAGCGGCAGAAGCTTTTTGTCCCAACCCTGCTACAGCCCTAGAGATAAACTGAGACAACTCAGCTAGGGAAAGGAAACCAAATTGTGGAAAAAGACTGCAGCTCGGAAACAGGAGTGCCCAGACTCGAGGAAACACTGCAGATGTGTTGCTGTTCTTTGTCAAGCAGCCCCGATAAAGCCCTGGATATAAACTGAGACAACACAGCTAGGTGAGTGGATCCTAAGCTACTGCGTGGGGGCGGGGGGAGAGGTAGGGGGAAGAAAAACTGCTCTACTTAGACCCTGGGAGCTGGAGAAGAGGAACTGCCAATTGGGGCTAATCTAGCCCTACCCGCATCTCCTGCCCCCAAAACAGAGATCTGAGATTAGGTGACTTAAGGGTGTGGTCAGATCTTGGGACAATTTTTAAGGCATGGTCAGCAAGATTCAAAAAGCCCCTGAGTTAAAGAGGGGGGAAAAAAAAACGGTTAGACAGGACTCAATCACAGGCCCAAACTTAAGAAAATGTAGCAACTTTAAAAATCTGTCATGGGCACATTCAAAATAAAGAGGCTCTAGGAAGTGCCTCAAACGGGGAGACTTGCTAAGGGATCCACCTGCTTACTGCATCTACCCACAAAAACTGCAGTAAAGGCCTGGAGTTAAAGAGATATGGCTGGGCTCTCTGAGAGGACCTCAGGCAGTGATGAGGCACTGGTCAGGGAGGGGCTGTTTGGAGTAGACGCAAAGAGTCCTGAAAGGGCTCAGAGAGAGGACAGGCAGCCTGCTCAACTGGGAGGATTGCAGCCCTCTGGCACTCCCCTGCACTCCTGTGGGGTGGGGAAGATCTCGCCCACACAGCAGAGGCCTGAAGACTTCTGAGTCAAAAAGGCTCACACTACTTAGAAAGTAAACAAAGCCAGCCACCAATGCAGCCACAGGCCCAAATCCAAGGAGACCTACAACACTTCTAATACATCATACCCACCACAGGCACACCAAACATAGAGGGAACCTGGCTACAAAGGCTACAAAGATCAACAGACACCTTCCAGAAACAAAAACTCAACGTGTTACTAGAAGAGACTGAACACCACAAGAGACCTCTGACTATAAACAGCTGAGACAACAGACACATTTAAAAACAGCAGGGGCTGGGAAAATAGCACAACTCAGAATCCCCTCCACAACTGAAGTGTCTGGAAGTCCCTCAGTCATTCCAGAAAGAACATCCAAAAAAGAAAATGCCAGTCAATAATAGCAACACCGTGTCTCAGCGAATACAAAGTATTAGAAAATACACAACAGGGAAAAGAAGACAAACAAAAACAAATATTCAAGCAAGTCCACAGGGGGAAAATTCACCGCAAAAATATCAGTCAGCAGAAACCACCAAAGAAATAGAAGAACTGCTCAGCATACCACATAAAGAATTAAGATTCATCATGATAAACAAACAAAAAGAAGATGAGAAGGAAAAAAAAAATGAAATGAGGCAAGCCATCAAGGTATTGAAAAATGCAAACAAGGAAATGAGTGAAAGAAATGAAAGAAAAGAAAAAGATACGAGACAAGCAATCAACCAACTGAAGAAAGAAAATGAGACATGAAAAAAGGAAATAGAAGAAGTGCAGGCGATGAAAAGACCACTAGAGGAGAGAAAGAATGCCAGGAAAAGTAATAAAACAGAACAGATGAAATGGAAGAACAAATCAGCATCCTCAAAGACACAGAAACAAAGAGAATTAAAAAAGAAAAAGAAAGAGAAGTAAAAAGGAAAAGGAATGAAGAAACACTTCCAGAGCTATCTGACACCATTAGGAAAGGAAGCACCAGAGTTATAGGTATCCGCAAAGGTGAAGAGAAAGGCTAAAATATTCACACAGATAATAGAAGAGAACTTCCCTAATATGAAGAAGGACATGAAAGTAGACATCCAAGAAGATAATAGAAGAGAACTTCCCTAATATGAAGAAGGA
>NW_004567108.1:62085783-62088235 GCF_000260355.1 Condylura cristata | reverse complement strand
AAGAAATAATAAAAGTCAAATCAGAAATAAATGAAATGGAAGTTAGGAAAACAGTCCAAAAAATCAATGAAACCAAAAGTTGGTTCTTTGAAAAAATAAAAAAAGATAGGCCACCTGCCAGGCTCACAAAGAAAAAACAAGAGAAAGCAAAAATAAGCAGAATCATAAATGGAAGAGGAGAAATAACAACAGACCCAGGAGAAATCAAAAGAATAATAAGAGATTACTATGAACTACTATATGCAAACAGGTTTGACAATTTAGCAGAAATGGACAAATTCCTACAACTCTACAACCACCCATAGCTAAATAAAGAAGAAATAGAAAAACTAAACAGGTCAATTACAAGCAAGGTAATAGAAGAAGTAATGAAACCCTTTCCCAAAAATAAAAGTCCAGGACCAGATGTTTTTACAAATGAATTTTACCAAACGTTCAAAAAAAAAAAAACTAGTGCCTATTCTACACAAACTCATACAAAAAATTGAAAAAGAAGGAAAACAACCACAAACATTTTACAAAGCCAACATCACACTAATACAAAAACCTAACAAAGAAAACATAAAAACAGAAAACCTCAGACCATTCTTCCTAATGAACACCAATGTAAAAATCCTCAACAAAAATCTTAGCCAATAGAATCCAACAATGCATTAAAAGAATAATACACCATGACCAAGTGGGCTTTATCCCAGGACACAAGGATGGTTGAACATCAGAAAATCAATTAATGTAATCCATCACATCAACCGACAGAAGAAAAAAAACACATAATCATATCAATAGATGCGAAGAAGGCTTTCGACAAAGTTCAACACCCATTTATGTTTAAGGCCCTTGAAATCCTCAGAATAAAAGTAACATACCTCAACATGATAAAAGCCATATATGATAAAGCCATATCCAATATTATCCTCAACAGAGAAAAACTGAAATCTTTTCCTTTGAGATCAGGAACAAGACAATGTTGTCTACTATCGCCTCTGCTCTTCAACATAACATTGGAAGTTCTAGCCAGGACAATAAGACAGGAAAAAGGCATACAAGAAATCCAAGTAGGGAATGAAGAAGTTAAACTATAGTTATTTGCAGACAATATGTTAATTTACATGGAAAACCCTAAAAACTCCACAGAGGAACTGATCAAAACCATCCACCAGTTTAGCAAGGTAGCAGGGTATAAAATCAACACACAAAGTCAGAGGCTTTCCTATACACAAACAACCAATTAGAAGAAGCAGAAATAAAAAAAAGTCCATCACCTTTTCAATTAAAACAAAAAGAATCAAATACCTGGGCGTCAACCTAACAAAAGAGGTAAAAGAACTTTACAAAGAAAATTATAGAAAACTGTTGAAAGAAATACAATAAGACACCATGAAATGGAAAGACATTCCCTGCTCATGGATTGGGAGAATTAACATCATCAAAATGGCCATCCTGCTAAAAGCAATATACAGATTTAATGCCATCCCAATAAAAATCTCAATGACATTCTTTAAAGCAATACAACAAATATTTATGAAATTCATGTGGAACAACAAAAGACCTCAAATAGCCAAAACCCTCATTTCTAAGAAAAAACAGGATGGAGGCATTATAATCCCAAACTTCAAGCTATACTACAAAGCCATAATAATCAAAACTGCATGGTACTGGAACAAGAATAGACCTACAGACCTGTGGATTCAAATGGAAAACCCAGATATAAAACCACAAGTTTATGGACAGCTAATTTTTGACAAAGGAGCAAAGAAGATACAGTGGAGCAAAGAAAGTTTGTTAAGAAAATGGTGCTGGGAAAACTGGGACGCTACATGCAAAAAAATGAAACTAGATCACTGCTTCACTCCATACACAAAAATCAACTCAAAGTGGATTAAAGACCTAGACATAAGAACCGAAACTATAAAATACCTGGAAGCAAGATGGGTCAAACACTACATGACATACACTTCAGTGGCATCTTTAAAGATAGAGCACCCAATGCAACAATAATGAAGGCAAAGATAAATCAATGGGACTACATCAAGTTAAAGAGTTTCTGTACACCAAAAGAGACATTACAAAAGACAAACAGACATTCCACTCATTGGGAAAAAATTTTCTCACACAAAACACATGATAAAGGATTGATCACAAAGATGTACAAAGAATTGATGAAACTCAACAAAAATAAACAACCCCATCAAAAAATGGGCAAAAGAGCTACAAAGTCACTTCTTCAAGGAAGAAATGCAGCTGGCCAACAAGCATATGAAAAAATGTTCAACATCACTTGTAATAAGGAAGATGCAAATTAAAAACACAATGAGATACCACCTCACCGCAGTGAGAATGGCACATCTTCAAACAACTGTTAACAACAAATGTTGGCAACGATGTGGAGAAAAAGGTACTCTCCTCCACTGCTGGTGGGAATGCAAACAAGTATAACCACTATGGAAAACTG
>NW_004567108.1:62078692-62085173 GCF_000260355.1 Condylura cristata | reverse complement strand
ACACACACACACACATATATATATATCACCACAAAACTGGTCAGGTATAACCAACAAAGATAGTACACTGTGAGTTTTTCATGATATTATAACTACTTAGCAGATCATTAAAGCAAGGTATATTTCCAATTTAACACAGTGAGCAGACATTTAATTTGATTTTAGTAAATATGGGTTAGAATCCCTGCTGCTACCTAATTGCTACACAATTCTGAGAAGCAAGTCTTCACTTCTGGGTGGCAAAGCCTTTGGGGCGTTGCTGTAGCAGGACTTGCTTTTTACACAAATCACCATGGTATGAAACCCTTGGACTGTAAATACCAGTCATAGCGCGCCACTGTGCCTCTCCTGCGGTGCTGGACTGCCAGGATCTAAGGGCAAGCCTCCTAGGGACTGTGATTGTGGTTAACACACCCAAATATTCTGCCTGTTTTTTCAACTCTAAGACAATAACAGTACCTACTTAATAGTGTTATTGTGAGGATTAAACTAAGATAAGACTAGTACAGGTGAAGAGTTTACAATAGTTCCTGGCACAGAGTAAGTATTAAATAGATGTTAAGCATTAAAATTTATCATTTCTGTTCTCCTTCCTTTGAAAATGTCTATCCATGCTAATAAGTGTGTTTATGGGTTCCCCTCAAGAATAAGCCTCATTCAATGAGTATCTACTCATCCAAAGAGAAAATGATATTTAAAAAAATAAATTAAAAAAAGAAAATAAAATACCAAACACAGCAGGCTGGGGTGTCTTTAGGCACACAAGAGAACGAACCAAAATATAGAAATGCCCAAATGGACTATCCCCGAGGTCTGGTGCAGGAGCTCTCCCTCTGTCCTGTGAAGAGCTGCCTGAGCACCATTCAGGATCTGATGGATAAGTTGTCAATATATTTTTAAAATATGGGCCTGGGGCATTGTATTCTCACCTGAAACCTCTGCCCCCAAGTTTAGCAGTGAAGGGAAGGAGCCATATATATTCACACAAGGTCTGACACTTTGCCGCCACCCCCCCCCCAACCACTGCATATTTCCTCTCTGTTTTAAGTAGGAATTTTTGCCACATAATGTGTTGACCATAAGGCAATTTTCCCATAAAAGTTAAAATAACTAGCTGACAGTTTGGTTTGACAGTTTGGTTTCAACAGATCCAGTATTCTCATTCATTCATATGTTATAAATCTTAGTGCTCATAATGTCTATAAAGTGATGAGTAGATATGGCAATCTTAAAATAGTGGATAACAACCACATGTATATTGACTTGATAGAAAATACAGCAATAAAACTTGCAGAAAGTGTGAAATAAGAAAGTGTAAAAGCAGACTGCATACTATAAAATCATAGCCAATTAGTTATGCAGCTAAAATGCTGGTAGCAAAGAACTTTATGTGAATCTACTGGACACAGCAATTTCATACTTCCCATATTCACCTGGCTGCTTTTCCCCAGTGCTAACACTAACCCTGCAAGGTCAGGCATGACTGTGCCTGTACCATTTCAGAAAGTTTAGTAATTTTCCCAAGGCTGTAAAACTAGTAAATGACGAGTCTGGTATTTGAGCACAGGTTCATCAGGCTCCAAAGTCCTTATTCTCCAGATTATGCGCCTTATACCCAGTACAGAAGGCCCCACTGTTGACCTCAGGTGTGTGGTCTGGAAGAATCTCTGTATGCTCAGGGACTATTCTAATATCCTCATAAGTGCTGGGGTGGGTAGTATTGGGCATGCCTCTAATTGCCACCCCTGCTGTCCCTTAAAATCACACTGGAGCCAGAAGTCCACTTCCTCTGCTATTGATTATGAAAGGAAGGTTCTTGGCTAGTGATTACTAAAGCAAAACTTGGGTGTCATCTAAATCCAGGTACAAATCCTAGCTCTGCCTACTTGTCCTGAAACTTAAGCCTAATTCAGAAGGTTATCCACTAAGAATAAGAAACTCAGGGGGATGTGGGAGGTTGGTTGAGGGGGAGAGAAAATGGGGGTTTCCTTGGTGGCATAGGGGTAAAGTTTCAACACTGCTATGGCCTGAGGATAATCCTGGCCAGGGAGCTAACCCACATATGGCGCAACAGAACTCTCCTGTTTCACCCACTGCTCTCCTTAGTAGTGTATTTCAGTACATCTGCCTGTTCTGTTCCCCACTGTTTCTGCAAATCATGTCCCCTGCGAATTATGTCCCCACCCCACCCCCAGCACCTCTGGCCTACACCCCAGTTCTTGTATGCATAAAATAAATATATCTTTAAAATAAAATAATGAACTTTAAAAAAGAATATGAAATTCAACAGGAAAATGGTATTCTTACTAAGGTTTTCTCTACTCATGACACTAATTGATTAACCATACATTTATTGATCATAAATACAGTTAGAATCTACATACATATATCTATCAGTTTATGTACCTTAAATGCATATTGTGCATGAATACATTCCTATGTGTGCACATACACATCCTTTACATATGTTTGTGTATGTCTGCTTATATGTATACACATGTATGTATGTGTACCCGTCTACACACATATATATGCACAAATAAATATTTTTGTTTCTTTGTTTTCGTGTAGAGGAAGAACTGAAGTGTAGGCCAGAGGTGTGGGGGTAAGAGGATTGGCCAGAAAGAGCAGGGGGCAGAACAAGCAAAACTACTTAAATATACTGCCAAGGGGAGCAGTGGGCAAGACAGGAGAGGTCTGCTGTGCAATGTGTGGGTCAGTCCATGGCAAGAGATCGAACCAGGTGGTAGTGGTGATGAAACTTAACAACTAGGTCACCAGCCAAACATACATGCATATTCACAAATGTATAGCTTTAAAATACTTTAAAATGTCTACTTCAAAACCTGATCTTAGGCAGATTTGGATTTCAAATAAACTTTCCTTTCTGTACATTAATGTAAAACAGCTAGGTCCTCCTTTTCAGATTGAATGTCTCTTCATTACCTCCTCAATCTGAACATCTCTGTAAGATCACAAGGTCTTGTTGAATCAGCTGAATTTGTTCACTTAGAGTATTCCCATCTTTCCCACTGACGTAAGTGTAAGTGAGAGCAAGTCAGACCTTGTAGGTTGGTGGTGTCCTCAGTCTTCTGAGCTCTAGATTGCTGCAAACCACCTTCACTTTCTCAGCTTTAATAGGAAATGTTAACGATTAGTTTCTGGTGCTGTCTTAGTTATTTGTAACTCTCCTGAGTTGGTATCAACCTAAGAACAGCAAGAGTTCAGGCATTAAAATTCAGGACCACAGAATCCATCTACTGTATAGCTAATGCCCATTAACCTCACCTGAAATCATACACTTCAAAAAGGCAGACAGAAAGCTCCAGTTTATAAAGCTACAAGGCAGTATACTGGTAAAATAACAGAGGCTTGGATATTGTATAAGAAATCTTTTCTACTCAATAATGGATCTGTTCAGTTCTTTCTCTACCTTCCTTGTTTTCATCTATGTGTGTTTAGGAATTTGAGAAAAAAAACATTTAAGGAATGGTAGCACTGACAATCTCACAACATATTAACATTTGAAAAAGTAGTATTGGCTATCGAAAGTATTTTTTCTTAATGTTTTGGATTTTTTTTTTGTAAAAGTGATGATGTCATAATTGTTGACCATCCCCTCCAAACCAGATACACCCGTTACCATGGAGTGTGAATACTTCCAGTCTATTTTTAATACTTTAACATATATATTCAATAACATAGACTATACTGTATCATTTTTTAAATTTACATAAATCATAGCATACTCTATCATCCTGTGAGTTGTTGTTTCCACTGAACATCGTATTCTGTTGATATATGCCTGGTGACAGCCTCAGATCTTGTTGATTCTTTTTAATCAACCAATTTTCAAGGTAAGTTAGAGTGGAAGAAATAAAACTTACTCATTTTAGGGTCCTCCCTGGTGGCACATCAGTTTAGGACACAGCACTGCAATCTAGCACAGACTCTTCAATAAGGAGCTGGATCCATGGCCCAGGAGGTGAGCCACAAGGTTCAGCAGACCTCTCCTGACCTGCCCGCTGCTCTCCTCAGCAGTGTACTTTGTCCATCTGCCTGTTCTGCTCCCCACTCTGTCTCTGGTGAATCCTCTCACCGCCCCTGCACCTCTGGCTTGTACACCAGTTCTATATGCATTAATAAATGTCTTATAAAAAAAACTTACTCAATTTGGCCCTCCCTGGTGGCGCAGCGGGTTAAAGCACAGCACTGAGAATCTAAAGCCGCTTCTGCATGAGTTCGATTCCCGCCTGCCCGGGAGGTGACCACATGGCGTGGCAGACCTCTCCTGACCCGCCCGCTGCTCTCCTCAGCAGTGTACTTCGTAGATCTGCCTGTTCTGTTCTCCACTCTGTCTCTGGTGAAGTCTCTCACTGCCCCTGAGCCTCTGACCTGTACCCCAGTTCTGTATGCACAAATATATAAATAAATCTTTAAAAAAAAAATCTTACTCAATTTACCCAGAGGTACAAGAGATTAGGTTCTCCAAACCACAATCAACTTAGAGCAGTGCCCTTGAATCCTTGAATAAAATCACCCAAGTAATACTTATGAAATTAAAATACGGACCAATGTTCATCATGCCCTACACTAAACTAGACAAACAGAAATCACAGTGGGGTACTTACCATGACCAAATTCACAAATGAATAAGGAATGCAAATTCAGCATGTAAAATAATTAAAAGATAATAGAGCTATTTTTATGGTTATTGTTTCTAAAGACAAATTAAATTCAACTAGCTAGAGATCTCTAAACAGGTCTGTGAGAGAGGTCTTCTGGAAGAGGTAGGAATTGAGGCAGGCAGTGAAGGGTGGGAAGAGTTCAGATACCATAGAAGAAAAGGAAAGGTGTTTTGTATGAGAAAATCATGGAAAGCATATTTATTAGTTGTAGGTTGGAATAAATAGGAAGTGTGTAAGGTAAAATAACCCTGAGCAGAGGTAAGTGTAAAAACTATTGGAAGAAGATGGGGTAAATGTGGAGAAATCTGAGAACCAGATCATACAGCTTCTGACTTTATTATCACAAACACAGAGTTTTCTAAGGACATCCACGGGGGATAGACTCTACTGCTCTCCTGCATCTTCCAGAATGTACCAGTTCCTCTCACACCCTTGTACGTGTGAACACACTATTCCCTCAGCCAGGAACGCCATCTCTGACCCCTTTCGCTCACCTTTCAGCTTCCCTCTAAGCCAGCACACTCAGGAAGCTTTCCTAACACACCATCTGTCTCCAGGATTGTTTGCCCATGCACTACTATAATATCATAAGTTTCTATCTAGCAGCTTTGTGACACTAGGTTGAAATTATGTGTAGCTGTCTTTGTCATCAAATTAAATCTCACTGGGAAGAAGAACCCTGACATATTTATTTTTCTGTCTCAGAATGCAGCACAGTGCCTGGTTACACTCATTAATATTTGAGTGAATATTTTAATTAATGATTAATCAATGATTTATGTGTATTTATATTATTTCATATATTTTAATATTTGTGTATAAATAGTACCCACTTAGGCTAAACAGATTATTATTTTGATGCCACCTGACTTAAAATACATCCCATGAGGAAAAAAAAAGTCATAACTGAGAGCAACATAAAAGGACTGTGAATAATACATGAAATTAATGATGTCAGTAATGAAAAGTAAGTCAAAGTTATATTTGCTCTACAACTGTGCAAAACTCAACATCTTTTTATCTACATGGGGAAAAAAATATGAGCAGCTTCATATAACTGACTTACACTTCAATCATGCCAAGCAGATGTATTTTTATAAAGAAAAAAATAATTGACATTTCCCATAAAGATAAATAATAAAAACATAAATTGTTCATTTATTCGTTTATTTACAAATTACATTTTATAAGAGGGCCCAGGAATGCTGAATGAAGAAGTCAGAGGCCCCGTTCTCATGGAGCTTATTGTCTAATGGAAGGGAGCTGCAAAAGCCAAGAAACCTGCAAAGAAAATCAGACCAACTGTCAGCTGTGTGGTCTGTTTCCGTACAAAGGGATGATGACACGGCCACATACTTGAGGACAGAAGAGCATTCAGGGCATGGTGTGTGCAAACACTCCAAAGAAGACAAGGCTAGGATGATCGAGACGAGACAAGAGCACACAAAACTGGAAGATGTGAGAGCAAAGGGGAGGAACACTCAAGACATCCCAGAGGTCGGCAGGGCCAGATCTGGCACAGCTGGTAGATCCTAGGGAAGGATCTTGATGTGTTTCTGGGAAAGTGAGAAGCCACTTGAGAGTTAAAGAGCAACATAGATTGAGCATTTCCCATATGTGGAAATTGTGCCAAGAAGTCAAGTGAATTGCTCTAAAAGCAAACCACTTGGCCTGAAATCCTGGCTCGGCTGCTTGTGAGTCATGTGACCTTGGGAAGTTATAATCACAGGTTGTGGGAGGACTGAACTAATAAAGTGTCTAGAAAAGGGACCGATGCCTTGCAAGCATTCCAT
>NW_004567108.1:62025057-62077242 GCF_000260355.1 Condylura cristata | reverse complement strand
ATAATCTCCTCGGGTGATTTTCCCCAGCTGCCTGTATTCTTCAATTAAAAAGGCTACTTCGTTCTGCCAGACACCTCTTGGTGGTAGCTGACCTTCTGTGGTTTGATCTTTTCTCAGCCTGTCTTTGCAATTCCCTCAAACCTGGTTTCCCTTTTAGTGCCCAGAATCCTAAATTATTTTGAAAGAGCACCATTGGCTGTGTCTGCTCTGCTCCATAAGTTAATCAATAACTGAATCTAGCTCAGCAGTGGAGCAACTAATATTCCCCTTCAGTTCACCCCAGTCTTCTAACTCTGCCCTTCTCTGGGTTACAAGTACATTGAGTTCTAAGATTAGGGAGGCCAAGGCAGCCCAGGAAGCAGCCATACAAAAGAAGATCAATCAATCTGCAGAAAGCAGAGTAAACACAACTTCCCTTTGAGAGTAAACCTCTATCCTCCAAGCAGTTCTTTCAAAAGAAAAATTCACACAGCTTCTTCCACTTTCCCCATCCCATTTCTGTGGAACCTTGAAAATTCTATGAAGATATGTGGTATCTAGATAGGTCTACCCCAGCTGAAGGACTATTTCAGTTCCCTCAGAACTCCCACTTCCCAAGCCTGCAATCTGTGAGCTTACCAGGCCTGTTGTTGCATTGGCTTCAAAACCTAGAAATTCCCCCTCTACCCAGCTCCTTCAGGCCTGTGACTTAAGCAGTCACATAATATTGTGAGGTATTTAACTGGAATTCCATCCTGCCCCTTCCCCTTTTTACTTTCTTCATCAAAACAGTTAATCAACTATTTGATTTATTGCCTTAGGGAAAGTATAGGATTAAAGTATAAAACAGGAAGCATGCTAGATTTTTCTGGTTTGTGCTACATTAACCCAAACCCACTGAGGAGAAGAGGACTTGGCTGAAGAAACAGAGGGACTTGCAGAAATAATATGTAGAAGAGGGATTCCATGGGACCAGGGGAAAGAGAAAAAGTTCCCACCCAGGGATGTGGGACAATTACCTCTGTGGTAGTAGCCTTGGGGCACAAACATCTTGAATGGCATGGTTCCAGGATTACCTAAAGTGAAAGAATCCTCAGCACAGAAGGCCATGGATTCATCAAAGCTGCCCACACCCCTTGTGATATGGAAACAGTCTCCACATGTAAGGAGGTAGAGGAGGGTTTGGATACTGAGGATGCCAGCAGTGAACACAGAAGACTTAAAATTTAAGAATTTTGATTTGTGGAGGGCTTTCCCATCACCCCAAACTTTAGTGCAATTTTAAATGGGAGAAGTCACCCCAGTTAGAAGTGGGGTGCGGCTCGGACAGAACAGAAGTGGACATTCAGCGTCCCAAATCTCAGTTGGTCTTCAGGGAACACAAAATGATATTCCTTCTACAATGGAGATCCTTCAAATGGGATTTATATACAGCTTTAAGCCTTCTTTCTGGCTTCCCCCAAGATGCTAGCTTTTAAATCTACCAGATACACGAGTCAAACTGAAGAACTGCTAACAATGGGCCCTGAGGTTTCATGCCCAGCCTCCCCCGAAGATTCTCTTCTTCTTTCTGTAGGCAAGAAAGGACATCTTCAGCCAGACATCTTAGATCTCTGAGTCTTGTGTTAAATGGCTAATTTTTCATTTCTCATGTTACAGACTCCTTGAATCAACCAATCTCAGAACTCAATTAATGGTGTCTCCCAAGAAAAAGTTCATAGTTACACAAGCCTTCTTTCTCCTCTATATAGAACCACTTTTGTAGGATTCTATATTAGAAATGTCCTTCAGATCTCTTCTCATTTATCTCCACCATAAGAGCTGTATTCCGGATTTTTTTTTTTAATGAATGTGCAACAACATGAAGAAAAAAAAAAAAACACAAAGTATTTTGACTACTTGAAGAGACTCAAGCAGTTATAGTATTTATGACTGGAATTTATTCTATTGAAATAGCCTCAATTTGATATGCATCTCCATTTTACTATTTTTTATCTTGCATCTGTTATCTTTGCATGTCATGTGGTTTAGGCTCTGTGCAAATGCTAACATCACTTGAAGTAAACTGACTTGGGCAGGGCATTTTGTCAAAGTATCCAACCTGTCAACAAGTCATCTGGCTTCAACTTAGCATGAGAAAACAACCAAGGTCAATGGTTGCTATCTAAAAACATTGTTTCTAATTAATGTTAGAACAATCATAGTTTTGCAAAAAAATACTCTCTAGATAAAGTATTTTGATGCTAGAATTGAGATGGTTATTTTTTTCTTGGTGGAGTTGCATTTGCTCAGATGATGTGCCAGAAATATATATTCTTTTTCTAGCACAAGACAGCTAAAAAAAAATAAAAAGGAATTCGTTTCAGTAGATGAAATTTCATTAGATTATATTTCAGAAATGCGCAGAGGGCAAGCTTTGGTAATTAATAGCAGGAAACTTGGACATAAGACCAAGAGCCATGAAATTTAAAATGGGCTCTGGCATCGAGCAGACATAGGATTGTAGGGAGTGCTGGCAAGCCTCAAAGCCAGCATCTTCCAACAAGGAAGAAGAGACCAGAATTCTTGTGCCAGAAGAGAGCAAAGTAAGAAAGCAGATGCTTTTTAGGAGAGCCCAATGCCTCAACTCTTTCAAGTTTGGTAGTCACAAATGACATTTTCAATATCCATATGGTGACAAAGGTAATCACTGCAATTTCCAAGTGAGCCTTTATCTTCAACTCATTTACTTCCTATTTATGCTCTGGCAAAAAAGGTGGCAGAGCAGGGATCCTTAAATTTTACATAGATTCTCACTACACATATATTTGAAGTCTACTTTCTGTTGATTCTTCATTACTACAATAGTTTTTACTTGTCAGTGTATCGCCCCTCCCCTCCAGGTGTGTGCTAATTCCCTGATCATTCTATATAATATAGTAGGTGTTTTATCTGTATTTTTTTCTGTAATTATGGAGCTACAGATAATTCATGGGGCTTCACTAGGACGTGTTGCTGATGGAATAGTTGTTCTCCCCCTTTTGACCTTTATGCCCTCCATTCAGCAGTCATACCCACAATGCCTTCTGACCTACTATTCCACTATTCCACTCTAGCACCAGCGGTTTTTTTTTGTTTTTTTTTAAGATTTATTCATTTGTACAGAACTGGGGTACAAGCCAGAGATGCGGAGGGTGAGAGGATTTACCAGAGACAGAGTGGGGTGCAGAACAGACAGATTGGATAAAGTACACTGCTGAGGGGAGCAGCACCGGGTCAGGAGAGGTCTGCCTTGCCATGTGGATCACCTCCAGGGCAGGCGGGGATCCAACTCATGCGGAAGTGGCGTAAGCTTCTTTGTGCTGTGCTTTAACCTGCTGCTCCACCAGGGAGGGCCAGCACCAGCACTTTTGTGTATGCAATTAACCCCCAGGCTTTGCAGTCAAAGTTTAGTATAGCCTTCTGTGATTTTATTACCCCTATGCCACCTGAGGCAGAACTCATTATCTTAAACTTTTGTCATCCAACACTTGAATATATATGTTGACTGTTTGCTTATTTAGACTAAGTGTTTTAGGCAACAGGGCATCTGTTGAGTGAATGCTTTCATGTGGTGAAGTTCTTCTGGGGCTCATCAGTTCCATTCCCTTAACAAAATCGGGCATTTAAAGATAAAAACAAAAATTTGAGAATAAACAGATGTCTATACAGGGTACACTAATGATCAGGGATTTTAATATTATTTAAGAGGAATATTTGGTGTCATCTCCCCTTTCTCCTTTCACATTCTTCTTAACTCCCTTCTTAATTTACAACTCTAACTCAAATACCTTCTAATAGTTTTTTAGAATTCTTCTAAGCTTCTAAGATCAGGAGAATAATGACTTTGTTCAGAAACTCGAGTTTCTAATAGTACATATAAATCACCACTTAAAGATAAATTGATGGAAAACAAATGATGGCTAGATAGGATTTATTCGCAGAGGCCAAACTAAAAGAATATATACCAGCTCAGACATACTTATCACTTGCGGTATTTATTAACTTATTTATGCTATTTTAAAGACATTTTTAAAAGAGAAATGTTAGATTCACAGCAAAATTAAGAAGTTTGTGGAACTGAGATTTCCCATATATTCCTCACCCATAGTTGCATAGCTTAACCCATTATCAACATTTACTGTCTAAATGATAGATTTGCTGTATAATTGATGCACCAGCATTTGATATAATAATTACTCAAAGCCCATGGTTTATTGGAGGGTTCATTTTTGATATTGGTATTTGGTATGTTTCCATCATTGTGATACTATACAGAATGTTTTTACTATCCTAAGAGTCCTCAGTACTTTGCCAATTAATCTCTCTCCTGTGGAATGTTTCCTTTTTTTGTAGTTGTTGCTGTTTATCAGATTCTCTATAAACTATAACTTGCAATAAGGAAAAAAATATTACTGTAAAAAAATAAATAGGTCTGCAAAACTTTAAAATAAAAACCAAAAGTGGGCCCTTCCTGGAGGCGCAGCAGGTTAAACCACAGCATTAAGAAGCTAAAGCCACTTCAGCATGAGTTCTATACTTGCCCTGGAGGTGACCCACATGGCATGGCAGGCCTCTCCTGACCCACCCAGCTGTTCCTCTCAGCCGTGTACTTTGTCAGTCAGACTGTTCTGCTCCCCACTTTGTCTCTGGTGAATTCTCTCATCACCCCTGTACCTCAGTTCTGTATGCATAAATAAATAAACTTTTTAAAAAATCCTTAAGAAACAAACAAAGAAAAGCCTGACTAAGTTTATAATCAGAATTTGAACTTATTAAATAATTTCTTGAGAATTTCAAGATCTCAAGTCTAGGAGCAAAGTGGGCATTATCACTTTGCTTCAATCTTTTGGACAAAACAGTTACACTTCAGCCCAGATAAAAGTGCGTAAGTACAGGAACTGTACTGTGAGTGGCACAGTAGAGGAATGACATAAGACTATAAACATGGGACGAATTAGAGGCAGCCATTTTTCAAGATGTGCAACTATATATCCCCAGAGGAGACAGTGGAAAATATGATTGTAGTTGGAGACTTCGACACACCACTCTTACCAGCAGATAAATCACCAAGAAAAGAAGTGAAGAGTAATACAATCACCTTAAACAAATAAATAAACAACGTGGGTCTAGTAGAGTAGAACACTGACTCTCCAAAAAACTGAAGATACATTTTTCTCAAGTGCACATAGGTCATTCTCCAAGATTGACAATATACTGGGTCACAAGACAAGTATCAACAAATTCATGAAAACTGCAAACATACCAAGCATCTTCTCTTATGATAACAATATCAACCTAGAAGTCAACTATAAAAGGTACAAAAACTAATATGTGAAGACTGACCAATGTACTACTGAAAGACTACTGGGCTAATGAGCAAATCAAAGAAGAAATTAAAAAAAATCACAAACCAAGAGACAAATCACAATGAGGAGCATTGTGCATGTTGAGAATGCAGTAAAAACAGTATTTACAGAAACAACAAAATGTTCACATAAATAAACCTTATCTCTTACCTTGAGGAGCTAAAACGAGATAGACAAACAAAACCAAAATCAAGAGGAAAGTTATAATAAAATTTAGAGCATACATAAATGAAACAAATGAAAAACTGTCCAAAATTAATATACCAAAATCTAGCTCTTCTAAAACATTAATAAAATAAACATCAAACTAGACTTACTAAAAATAAATAAAAGGGAAATTCTAATAAATAGGGTCAGAAATGACGAAGGAAAAGATACAACAAACAGTGCAGAAATTCAGTGGGTAATAAAAGACTATGAACATTTACATACTACTAAGTTTAATCATCTAGGAGACATGGACAAACTTCTAGAATTATCTGAGATTGAGTATTAGAGAAATGCAAAGCTTTAACAGAGTAATCAAAAGCAAAGAAATTAAAGTGATAAGCACAGCTTTTCTAAAAATAAAAGTTTGGGACCAGGTGGCTTCAGAGTTAGTTCTACCAAACCTGTCCTGCTCAAAGTCTTCATAAAAACTGAGAAAGAAGGAATACTTCCAAACACATTTTATGAGAAAATTTTATGGCATTATCAAAATCCAACAAACATGAAAAGAAAATTTATATGCAAGTCTCCCTAATGAAATCAAACACAAAAATCCTAAACAAAATCATAGCAAATGAAATCCAAAAGTAGTGCATTAAAAGAATCATACACCATAACCAAGCTGGATTCATGCCAGACACAAGGATGCCAACATCCAAAAGACAATCAGCATTATCTACCACATCAACACAAACATAGAAAGCATGCAATAGTATTAGTAGATGCCAAAAGAATGTAAAAAGATTCAATATCCATTCATGATGAATCCCTCAAAAAACTGGGGGCAAATAATGAAACATAACTTACCATAATAAAAGCCATATATGGCAAACCCATAGGTAATATCTCTGTCAATGATATTGACAATAAGATCCAATACAAGATAAGTACTTCAATTCTCAACACTATAGTTCAACATAGTATTGGAAGTCCTAACTAGAGCATCTAGGAAAGAAAAGGATATAGGAGAAACCCAAATTGATAAAAAAGAAATCAAACTATCATTATTTGCAAAGAACATAGTAATATACCTAGAGAATCATAAAGACTCCACCGAAAAACTAATTGAAACAACAAATTGCTTCAGTATAGTGGCCAGCTATAAAATCAAAACACAAATGTCAACTCAAAATGCCTACATGTCTTAGATGTAGACTTGAAACCATAAAATACTTAGAAGAAAACATAGGCAAAGTATTCTGTGACATAAACTGCAGTGATGTTTAATAGATTCTTCTCTAACAGCAAGGAAAACAAAAGAGAATAAAATAATAAAGATTACATCAAACTGAAAAACTTCTATAGGCAGAAAACCATAAATAAAATGAAAAGATACCCTACTATGTGGGAGAAAATACACGCACTCCATATATCCTACAAGGTGCTGATATCAAAAATCTATAAAGAAACTCAACAAAAAGAAGACAAATCTCCCAATAAGAAAAATGGGCTGAAAATCTAAATAGGAATATTTCCAAAGAAGAAATGCAGATGGCCTGGTCAGTAGGCACATTAGAAAATGTTAATTATAACTTATCACCAAAGAAATGCAAATCAAAATCATAATGAGATACTGTCTCACAATTGTGAGAATGTCCCATGTCAAAAAGACCAGGAAAAAAAAAATGATATTGGAGAGGATTTGGAGATGAAGGAAACTTATCTCATTGTTCATGGGCATGTGGAAATCTAGAGCAGTTCAGGCTTTTTGGAAAGCAGTATGTTTATTCAAAGAAATAAGAACAGATCTGCCATAAAACCCAACAATTCCACTCCTAGATTTCTACCCAACAAACACACTAATGCAAAGGAAACCTGCATGCCCAGGTTCATAGCAATGCTATAACAATAGCCAAGATTTGGAAACAATCTAAAAGCCAAAAAAAAATAGAGAAGTGGGTCACGAAATGTGATATTTATACATAGTAGAAAACTACTCAATGATCAAATTAGAAACTCATGCCACTTATGGCAATAATGGAGCTAGAGATTATAAGTGAAATGAGACAGAGGGAGAAAGACAAATACCAAATTTTGTCACTTACATGTGATATAAAGAGAGAAAGCCAAATTTAAATACTAACCCTTGAATGGTGAACATAGTAATCCAGAGAACAGAAGAAGGGGGGCAGAGCTAAGACAAAGTGGGGAGGGAGCATAATGGGCTATGGGACTGGATGATGGTGCACTATGGCAGTAACTCATAAAGAGGGTAGGAGTCCCCTACTCCCAAAATATAAGCAATGTAAACCATTATTAGCTCTGAAAGGTTTTTTTTTTTAAAGAAAGAATGTTACTATGAAATTAAAAGAAATCTAACTTTTCCTCAAGAAAAACAATACACTCAGTGAGAATCATATCACAGCCTACAGAATGGTTACAAATAATTCTAGATAATAACAAGTGCTAGTTAGGAGATGGAGAAATCAATGCCTTCTTACAATAATAGGAATGTGAAATGGTGTGTAAGTACTTGGGAAAATAATCTAAGAGAACTTCAAGCAAGTTTCCTTGTCACCCAGCCAATTCCAGCCCTAGGTATATACTAAAGTGAAATGAAAGAAAACATATGTCCACATGAAAACATTTAAATGGATGTTTATAGCAACATTATTCATAATGACACAAAAGTGGAAACAACCCAAAAGCCCATCAGTTGATAAATGAATACACAAAATGAGATATAGCCACACAAATAAATACTACATGGTCACCAAAAAGAAAGAAAGAATAAAGTCCTGGTACCGAACATGGATTAACTACACTGAGTGAAAAAAAAAAAAAGTCAGTCATGAGATTGCATGGTGATTCATCTTTTTATGAATTGTCTGGAATAGGCAAATTGGAAGAGATAAAATGTTGGTTAGCAATTGTTTAGGGTGGGGTGAAAGTTAGTGGGAGTCCATAGACAGTAACTAAAAGACATGGGGCTTATTTGGAGGGTAACAAAAATGTTCTAAAATCAACTGTGATGATGATTGCACATGTCTGTGACGATACTAAAAAACACTTCTTACTTGTACACTTAATTGGGTGAAGTATATGGTGTTGAGTAATATAGCTCAATGACATTGGCTTCAAAAAAAAAAAAACCTCTAAAGTGTAAAAGTAAACAAAAGACAAAAGATTACATAAACTCCTGGATATCTCTAACTCTCTTCTTGAGGCAAAGTAACTGTTGCCCAACAGTCATCCTTAGAAAAAGAGTTACCACAACTTCCCTTAAAAAAATACTGAAGTTGCAAGTGTAGAGACAGGAGAAAATGTACAGAATAGTAAAAAAGTGAATATAGGCTATCTAAGTTGGATCACTTTGAATCATGCACCCATTCTTTAACCAGTCATTGAGACCAGCTGTGCAGGACTGGGCCCTATGTCTGTCTTTAACTAGGTTAAAGACAGCAGAATGAGCTACCAAAGGAAAAATGGAGTCCCATTGCCGGAAAAGACAGGAAGCTGGGAAGTTGTGAGCAAAACATGTCTACCTGATGGGCAGAGACTTTGGGGTTCAATCAAAGAAAATTCTGAAAGAGGAGTGGAGAGAGCTGCCTTAACATGACAAACCTTCTTACAAGAGGTGTGCAAGATGAGATGTGGTCACACTGGATGATCTTTCTGGTGGTAGGCTGCAAATTAATGGTAACCAGAACGGAAGAGGGTACATGAGTGGATAAATTGAGTAAAAGGAGTCAATTATATGACTAAGCATAAGATTTGGATTCTTAGTGATGAACTTAATACAATGTATACAGATGTTGACTTTAATTATACACACCTGAAACATAATTTATAATGCAATGCTACTTCAAAAAGATTTTAAAATTAAAGCACCCTCAAAAACTCCCTCATCCTAGAATCCATGTCCTTGTCTAATGCTCTATCTATCCATGTCCATCAACTGTAATTAGGGACTTGCTTCCAGAAAAAAGAGGATACACAGGAAAGTGGTCAAAGTCATTTTTGAGATTATGGTGTCCTCTCTGCCTCTACCCCTTGATTTCTTGTTAACTTGATTATTTATACTGGAGGAAACCAGCTGCCATGTTGTGAGCCTCTCTAGGAACCTCATAGAAGGAACCGACGTCACTGGCCAGCAACCAGTCAGTAACTAGGACCTGCCAAAAACTTGTAAGTGAATTTAGTGGCAGATTCTCCCAAAACTGAGTCTTGTGATGATAGTAGTTTTGACGGACACCTTGGTAGCAACTGTTTGAGATAGTTAAGCCAGAGGCACACACCTCATCTCAGTTTCCTGATGCACAGAATGTGAGATAGTAAATGTTTGTTACATTTGGGTACATTGCTACAGGGCAATGTTAACTAGCAAAACTGTTAAAGTCCTATTTCATCCAGAATTACATTTGAGGATTTATTTTATCAGTCTAGTGTTATGGTGTGAGGATAGACCTGTCTATGCACGCAAACATGATTATGTATTTTGTGTGCTGCATGCTTGTGGGGGAGGCTGGGAAGTTAATGCAAAGTAAGAACAAAGGACAGTGATTTCAAATCTCCTAGAGCCCATTTGATGTTTGCCTGACTCTGTAGCAACTCACTGGTTTCTGTGACCGGAACTTGCCTGTTCTTTCAGAAAGAAGAAAGGTGTTGTTGTGACAATGGTCACAAAAGGGGTGGACCTGTCCCTCTTCATCAGATTTCATCTCATGTGATAGATTGAAGTGGACTTCAAATTAGGCCCCCGAAGACATTGTTTAAAGTATAATGAGCATCATTTAGACTTTTTCCCTAATTAGTATGAGAATGGTCAGGAACTTCTTAAGTACCATTTACCCCATTATTTCTATTCTTGCTTTGCAAGAATTGTTAGCCTCCTTTCCTGCCCAGAAATCTATGACCACCCATTCCAAAGGCATAAATTATGCAGGAAGCTCTTCTAAGCAGAGGTCAAACTTGGATCACTATATGGGTTTTAATTCATGCCAAAAGCATGCAGCCTGCCTTGGGCTGAAGAGAGGGGAGCTGCCCACAGTGGGAACTACAAAAACAAGGTCAACATGATCAGAATCCCAGCTTGGTTCCTGTTTCTATCCTGCCCCCCAACAATTAGCCTCCTTGTGAACATCAGCTCACCCCATCATAAAGGCACACAATAACAGAACAAGAGCTGGCATCTTAGAACAGTGAGGATCTGGTTGGGACACTTCTCCAATGACTTTCAAACAGACACTTCCAAAGGGACTGAAGTATTGTTACACGGCAGGAAGAGAGGGGCACCAGTGAACCCCCAAACCTGCCTGCTCTAATTAAGTCCTGCTATCCACCGCATCAAGAAAAAACATATAAGACTTTAATGAAAAGGGATTTTAATACACTGAGTATACAACATGGAAGACAAAGAATATAATTTCTAAATCAAACACCTAAAGTTACCCATCCCCTTGTGGGCAAAAGTCAACCAAAAGCAAGGCCTGCCACAAGCTTAAAGCACCTCCTGGTGGGGACCCATACAAAAGGGTCAGAAATGGCCAGACAAGTCTGGGAGGAAAAGAGCAAAATCAAAATCAATATAAACATCACCATAGCCAACCGCCCCACTGGTCTCTCACCCACATCTCTTTCAACCAGTCCAGGGCCAAGAAATGAGCATGGTTTCTTCACATGCTTGCTGCTCCATGGTGGCTTCCTCAGGTCCCTTTCTGGCTCTTCATCTTGTTTCCTTCTTCTTCTTCAGATTCCTTCTCTTCTCTCCTCTTCTGTTCTCTGCTCGGCTCCACCCTCTTTCTGGGTGGGGCAGTGAACCTGGAGCTTCCTCTTTTCCTGGGGACCACCTGTTACACCTTCACCTTCATCCCCTTCTCAGGAAGGGTCTCCCGAAGACTGACTCACAGATGGTTAGAGGTCATACAGAAATCAAGAACACAGGGGCTTGAGAGTTTTTCAGACATGTCACTTAATTGGCATATAGAATAGGTGACAGTGTAGACTTCTGTCCCAACCTGAATGAGGGTGAACACTGGGTATCACTAGAAAATCCAGTTCTGGAACAATATGGGGAATTTACAGAACAATTCATGGAAATTTTCTGGCTTGTGCTTCCCTGGTTCCACCAGGACACAGAATTGCTGCCAAGAGAAAGAGGCTTTTCCCCTGGAGTCTGGAGTTAAGCCAATAGGCAGAAGGTCTGACAAAGTGAATAAACACTGGCCTGCAGACAGGGCTTCTGGATTCACACTGATACTTTTTTTGGATCAGTTTGTCTTGGTGTCTTGGTCAAAGTTTTTTTTTTTCTTTAAATGGCTTAAGTAAAAATCACTCAAATTAGCTTAGGCCAAATAAAGGTTTTTTTATAGGTCTTACGGAGAACCCAAGGAAAAGGAACAAAACGGAACCCAGAAGTAACTGGAACTAGAAACTAGAGAGCCATGAAGAATCAAGACGAGCGCTCTGTCTCTTTCTCTCTCTCTCTCCACCACTCTCTCTTCATGTCTATTTTTGGTGTGTGACCATGCTGTTTCTATCTCTGCTTCTGTGTGCCAGTGCAAGTTGGTTCCCTGTGTATAAATGCACAATATTCCAAAAACAGCTGAAATGGTAAGTGTTACTAAATTCCATTTCTAAATTCCCAGGTAAGAAACTATGACTGGACATATTGGGCCAGGGACCCAAACCTTGGACCCATCAACTATGCCCTGGAGCGGGTGATGGGGAGGGAGTCAGGGTCATACAGTACAAAAAGAGCCATCAGCAGTAATCTCTGAGAACTGGAAAAGAGGAAGGGAGAGGGGCATTGTGATGGGCCAGCACCAAAATACATCTACTTCAACCAGCATGGTGGATTCCAATTTTGGCCCTACAATTCCTTCCTGTGAATTTTGAGCTGGCTCAACAAAGATAGCAACTTCACAGTAAGTTGACATTTACTACCTTTTGCCCTCAGGAAGAAGAGGCAGTCCTTGACCCAAGGTAGTAAGCCCTTGGCTCACAAAAGAGAGGTTGGCATGTTGGACAAGAATGAAAATACTTAGGCAAATGGATTTAGGAAACAGGTTAAGCTAATCCTTGTGTTATCACCACATGCCCCTCTCTCCCCAGGGTCAAAGTGAAGAAACAGCTGGAGCCTAGGGAGGACTTTAATTAAATTAACCTGTTCAGGCCCAGTGGGGAATCATTGACAGCACTCCCACTGAGCTCAATGGAGCAAAAGTTCCGAAGGTCTTACTAAGGTTACTGGGTCCCTAAGGCCTGGAAAGTCAGTGTGCACCCTCAGTTCCCAGCTTGCTACTCTCTTAGGGAGTAAATGGAGTGCTCGGTCGAAGGAGGTTCTATGTGCTGCCAGAGGTTTCTTCTCAGGCTATTTACCAGGCAGCAAAGATACATGTCAACTTATATGGAGAGATGTGCCGGCGTGTATAAATAGGCCCGTTTAGGAATTTCTTACTCTAGTACATTTATGTGGGTTTACTTTCCATTTGTGCCCATGAATCATCTCCTTTTCATTCTCCTGTCTTCCTGCAAGTGGCTAAGAAATTACATCTTAAAGACACCATCCTGGAGCAGGGGTTTCCTTTGGTGTCAGTCATTTTTGAATCAAGTACGTTTAGCTGCCTTCTTGTTATTTTTCTAAATTACTGTCTTCAGCAAATATGTCAATAAAACAGTCTTTTTATTATTCTGATGGAATTCAGCAAACAGTGTCTATGGGACTTTTGTTTTGTGAAGTGCTCTGTTGCCAGGATACCCAGGGTGAAGATGTCAAAAGAAGACACATTGAAAGGACAAGCTATAGTGAATATCCTGAATCAGCCTCTTGCATACTAATCATTCTCATTTACCCTATGCTGTTTCTGTTTGCTGTAGGAAAGATGCTAGAGCCCATAGTTGCTAAACAATAAGCTATCCAGAGAACAGAAAACATGCATTATTAAGGAGGGCAATGCACACTTAACTCCCTTTCTTGTTCCCTTTCTTCCTTTCTTTTAAAATGTGGCATTAAGACCATTAGAGACACATTCTGGTGTTTCATTAATGCTAGCACTAGATGAAAGAGAACTAGATGACTACATTAACAACTTCAGGAGAAATTTAAAATACAGCGAAATGAAAACAAAAGGTTGAGAGGAATTAAAGCTACTTTTAGCAATAACAGAACGACTCTGTGGTCACTTAATGACAATGGTAATAATACCTGAAGTGGGGATGCTACATACTTCCAGAATAGAAGTAGAATGTAAGCCAAAATTATCTCAATAAAAAATAAGTTTTTTTTTAAAGATTTACTTATTTATGCATACAGAACTGGGGTACAGGGCAGAGGAAGAGCAGGGGCAGTGAGAGGATTCGCCAGAGACAGAGAGGGGAGCAGAACAGGACAACTGACAAAGTGTACTGCTGAGGGGGATCAGCCGGGCAGGTCAGGAGAGGTGTGCCACGCCATGTGGATCACCTCCCTGGTGGGGGATGGAAACTCGCACTGAAGCGGCTGCTTACAGAGCTGCGTCCTAACCCGTTGCACCACCAGGAAGGGCCCTAAAAAAATAGGTATTTAAGGCTATTTATTAAGCACTTTGCTAGTGAACACTTATTAAGTACCTGGGGCTCTAGATTTAAAATAAATACATCTGAAATAAAATAGAACTAATACCTTATATCCAATACATAGAAAAAAAGGCATTTCTACAAGTCAGAAGAAAAACTAGCGATTATCTTGTAAATAACTCCCAAAGCCATGATGTTATATGCAAAATATTAAGATGTGAGGAGGCAGGGTACATCCTGATCACAAGACTATTGAACTGTCAGAATGTGGGCACAACCTTCTAGGTTACACATGAAATATTACATTAATGCAGAAAAATGAAAAGCCAACTATATATGTTTCACATGAGATAATCTTGGTGAATATGTCAAAGAAGACTGAGTAAAGGGGAAGTTCTAGAAATTATCAGATTAATTATTGAAGGAACTAAGAATGCTTCAATCCAGGAGAAAATTTTACAATGTGCTAAATGCTATTAAGATTGTAGAAACTCTTGGGCCCTCCCTGGCGGCACAACCGGTTAAGCACTGTGAAGCTCTCCACAGCCACTACAGCATGAGTTTGATCCCCGGCTAGGGAGATGATCCACATGGTGTGACAGACCACTCCTGTCTCACCCATTGCTTTCCTCAGCAGTGTGTTTCAGTGGATCTCACTCGCTCTGGTTAATCCTCTCACCGCCCCCCCCCAACTCCCCTAGCCTGTACCCCAGTTCTTGCATGCATAAATAAATAACTCTTCAAAATAAAAGATTGTAGAAACTCTAAATATGCCCATCTTGATGAAAAAGTGTCTGAACTTAAAACCAGCATGTTCTCATCATTCTGCAGAGTAGAACCATGGATGTTCTATTTCCAAACAAATTAGTTGTCAGTTTCCCCCATGGGTTTGCTGCTCAGATACAGCTTAGGGTCTGGGGTGTGCCAGGCTCTCAGAGGTCTTAGGATCTGGGTGTGCTCTCAGAGGGGACATCAAGGCTCACGTCCAATCCTACCTGGAGGTGAGCAAGTCTTCACTCTGGATGTTTTGTTATTGTTGTTTTTCACCAGAAAAGGACACAGACAACTCAGAACCTCATTTTCCTCTGCAAGGAAGAAACTTCACTCTTCCAATGGCAAGCCCTGAGAGGCCTACAGAGATGGGGGAGCTGTCATTTGGGCTTGAATCTATCCTTTTAAGAGACACAAATCTGCCACAGGTCCTGAGGCCCTATTTATGAAAATCCATTTTAAGATTTCTACCCAATTTTTACAAAGCTCATCCAAAGAAGTTACAGAATGTAAAACTTATTCTTTTTTAAGACTAAAATGTCTTTTCCATAATTTGTGCTGAAATATGTTGCAAATACCAGAAATATATCTAGTCCTCTTGAGACTACTTTAACTGTTTCTAAAGGTAGAATTTTGCTTCTCCCTCCCTTCTTGCTGCCAGTTCGGTTTTTAAAATAATTTGAGTAGAATGATGAGCAAGAAGAGGGATCATCAAGACTCCCAGAAAAACATCAAGCCAGGAGTAATCACAAGGTTAATAGATTATTAAAATCATTATGAAAAGAGCTGAACTTAGAACTGGTAGCAATATTTTAAAATATTTTCTCGTTTTTCAATATGTAGAAAGAGCTTGAAAAGATTTATGCCTTTGACTCTATAATCCCTCTTGCTTAGTTGTTATCCTAAAAAAATAATACCAGGGACCTCCCTGGTGGCACACGGGTTAATGTCTCAATGCTGTCAAGTTATCACCACCACCACAGCACCAGTTCAATCCCTAGCCAGAGAGCTAACTCACATGACGTAGAAGACCTCTCCTGTCTTACCTGCTGCTGCCCTCAGCAGTGTGTTTCAGTACATCTGCCTATTCTGCTCCCCACTCTGCCGCTGGTAAATCCTCTCATACCCCATCTCTGGCCTACACCACAGTCTTGTATACATAAGTAAATAAAGTAAATCTTTAAAAATAACTAAATAATCCCAAATAAAAATAAGAATTTATACACAAAGATCGATATTTCATTACTTTGAAATAAATGAAATATATATTTAGAGAATAATGGTGTAAATTTTTGGCAATCAAAATATAATGACAGGGGCCCTCCCTGGAGGTGCAACGGGTTAAGATGCAGCACTGCAGCTACTTCCAGGTAAGATCCCTGCCCCAGAAGTGATCCACATGGTGTGGCAGACCTCTCCTGGCCCACCCGTTGCTCCCCTCAGCAGTCTACTTTGTCTATCTGCCAGCTCTGCTTTCCATGCTGTCTCTTCTCGCCACCCCCACACTGCTGGCCTGTATGCATAAATAAATAAATCTTGAATATATAATGAAAGTAAAAAAAAATAGAGATCATACAAAATTGAAGAAATAGAACCAAGTAAAACATATCAAAGCATTGCTTATATTTGAATTGTGACCATCTATATATTTCCCATAATAAACATGTAATTCCATAAGAAACATGTAATATTTTGATGAATAGAACTATTAAGTCAAAACTTATTAAATACTTTAACTTTCCATAGTGTTATGTCTTTATCCCAAGTGAAGTAGTACATAAATTGAAAAGGAAATGGTAGAATTTGGTTGTATCTAGACATGTTGAGTGTGACCATATGGGCAAAATCACAATGACCAGACCGGACCTTGCATCCAAGTGTCAAGAGCCACTGGAAAAAAAAAAAAAAAACCTAAGAGACCCTTCATCCTACAGCATTCTGAGTAGCTGCAGACCCCACCCTCAGGACCTCCGTCTCAGCTGCTGTTCCAGAGCAATAAACTCTGCTTTTTTAGCCTTGCTGTCTCCTGACTTTCTTCCTTGCGGCCTGACACAAAAATCAGGACAAAATAAGGCCTTTATAACTTGGAGATATAGAAGACATGCTATTTTATAGTTATTCACATTTAACCAGCAAAAGGCCAGCTACCTAAGATAACTATGTTTGCATCAATTTTCTCTTGTCCTGTCAGTATGTCTACTGGGTTTTTTCTTTCTCAGATTAATTTACTTGTTATTAGAGATGCAAGTGTCAGAGCATCCATGAGTCTTTCCATGATTTCAGAGGAGACAGAATCTACTTTAAAAGAAAATGAGAGAGGTACTGGAGGACAGAAAAGCATCAAAAGTCTCAAAAACATGAAATCTTGGAGAACTCTCAGACACACCCTGTAGATCCATGTGCAATTATTATGTAGCCTTGAGTGGAAATAATTTCCATGCTACATTTAAAATCAGCATTTCTGTGTCTTGTCCTAGAATTACTTCTAATTCATTTCCTCCTACACCCTCCAGCTATCTTCTTTCACTTAATTCTCTGCCCCATTTTCACTATAAAATTCATTTAAACTGCAGCTAGGTACAACCCAGTCCTTCTGCACTTCAGCTGAAAAGATATTTTCTATGAACAAACATCATAATTTCCTGGGAGCTCCATATGTACTCCCTGGTATATTCATGTATTTATTGACTTAGTCAATTCTCACAATAACTCTAGGAAGTATTATAATTTCTATATTATTGGTGAGGAACTGAAGCTCTGAGAAATTTTAAAATTTCATCCCATTACCCATGGAAAATTTAAGGTTAAGGAGAAAAAATTTTTGATATTATATATATATATATATATAATGTATAACATATGATATATATATATATACACACACACACATATATATATATACCACATATATGTGATGACAAATGATATTATATATCATCATTCTTCATTTTGTACATCTGTTCATCTCAGTTGTAATCTCTGTGGACTTCGCACCACCAATTCATTAATGTGCCATCACCATAGTCCTGTGTGTGCTTCCCACTCCAGTGTTGATCTTATTCCTCTCTCCACCCCCATAGAATGTCTCTAGTTGATAGTTGTTTGTTGATTTTCATTTTTACTTTATTAGAATTGCTTTTATTTTTTTTCTTTTGGCCCCTTATGAGTGAAACCATCCAGTATTTTTCTTTTTCTTTCTGGCATATTTCACCTAGTACGATCCCTTTCAGCTCCATCTATTTTCCCTGAAATGAGTTTATATTTTTTGATTGCTGAGTAATATTCCATTGTGTATATGTACCACATCTTCTTGATTAAGTCATCTATTTTTGGGCATTGGGCTGAGTCTACATCTTCCCTATTGTAAATAGTGCAGCAATAAACATAGGGGTGCATGTGTCCTTTTGAATAAATGTTTCTGTGTCCTTTGGGTAGATACCTAGAAGTGGAATTGCTGGATTACATGGAAGCTTCATTTTTAGCAGTTTGAGAAATTGTTACTGAATGCTGTCCTCAGTTTCTCTCAGCCAATAAAAGGAAACATAATTTGAGGAAAAGATTTAATTTGTTGACAAATGAGAAGGGCAGCAGACTCATATCTGAAAGACCACTGTCCTGCTTTCTGGCAGGGTGCAAAGTTATGCATACAAAGGGAAACAAAAGGGGGAAGATGGGCAAGAGCCTGCAAAGGGGAGGGTGCAGCGTTCAGCATGGAGATGGAGATGCATGAACACCAACTTGTTTTTTCAACAACTGCTGTTTAACTCCCTTTTCCTTTTAATGCCAGACAAACCTGTCAAATAAGGGAAGGGAAATTGTAAGATATAGGGAAAGGCAAACTTGCTAAGACAATCCAGTCATAGAGAAGACAAACTTGTCAAACAAGGGGGAAAGACAAACTTGCTAGTTCTTATCTGAGAGATCAGTCATTTGTAACTGTCTCCAAACAGCTTTCCATAGTGGTTGTACCAGTTTTATTTTAAAGATGAAGAAACTAGTGCTAGGATGTGGAAAGGAAAACTTGTATACCATTAATGAGAATTTAAACTGGTATAGTCATTATAGAAAGAAATTTGTGGATTCCTCACTAAATAACAGATAAAAATTCCATACAACATAGTTATCCTGCTTCTGTATATTTCATGACGAATATGAAAACACTAATCAAGAAGACATATGTACTCCATGTTCATTTCAGTGTTATTTTCAATACCAATTACAGTATATGGACTGATGATTGGTACAGAGCTGTGGTACGTATACACAGTGGAATACTATCCTGCTATTTAAAAAAAGACGGAATCTTGCCAAAACATGGATTGTAAAAACATAAGTCAGGTGGAGAAATACAAACACTATGATTTACTCATATATGATACATATAGTAGCCAAAGAAATGAACTAAATAAGATAAAACTAAATGTAAGACTATAGGACCAAATTTCTGGTTACCAAGAAGAGAAAAAGGGAGGAATTTAATGGAACCAAAAGAATCTGTTATATGGTTGTTAAGGTGAGAGGCACTGCAGTGCTGTGAACTGGTGCCATGTTTCCCACCCTTGGATTACAAGTCCCAATATGCCATGAACCAGATTTTCCAAATAGGAAAGCTACTGGTAGCTAGGAATGGAGTTTGGTGGCCTGGTGAAACTATAACATATAAAAGGCATGTGGTCTCTGGTGTTCTATTATCTATGGCTTTGAGTTGCACCAGGGACTTGGATAAGAGACATGGAATGAGACATAAGAAAAAAGATACTCAGAAAAGACACCTGGATGAGAGAAACGTGGAAGCAGTTATCTTCATTTGCATCTTTTCATCTCTACTTCTGTCCTTGACTTGCCTGATTCCTTTCACCTCTTTCCTATGGTTCCACTAGAAGGAACCTTAGTCTTGTGGCAAGTTTTGGGAACTCAATGGCCTTGCTTTGATCTGACTCTGTTTGACTTGGTATTTGTCCACAAAGGGGATGGGTAATAGGAGCAGAGGGGTTTACTGGGAAATTAATATTAGGAATATTCTCTCTTCTCCTCCTGTCCTTGTACACTAGTTCTATTAAAATGCTTTCACAGTAAGAATCTGCTTCCTTTGTCTTTATACAGAACCCATTGAGACACTCTTAAGTTTGTTGTCTTTTGGTTACCCCTGGCCACATGTTAACATGACAAAGGATGAAACTGATCTTTTGGTGATGAACATTATACAGTACATACAGACATTGATTTTTACAGATGTACACCTTAAATGTACATAATGTCATGCAATCCTACTTCAATTTTAAAAAGTCTTGAAATGATACCAAATGAATACAGGGTTGAGTAAATTTTAAAAAAAGAAATCTTGTAGCTCCTAGTCCCATTTTCCGTTACACCACAATGAGACAGGCCATAAGAGATAGAATACGCACTGGCTGATATTTATCCTGAATTCTCTAGCAATAGGGTGACCACCCAAACTGGGGTAACTTTTAGAAGAAAGGAAGTACTATTCATAATTATACTTTGATAAGAGGCATGAGTTTAGACAAGTGAGGGGAAGTTGGGCTAAGGTGCAAAATATAGTCAAAGGTTTCCTGCAGTCTACCACACACAGAACATATACAAAAGGAACATGTCACAACCTGAGAAATCAAGTTTTCAGCTGAATGGAAGTCATGGAGTTATTTTGATACCCTACAAACCATCCCTAAAAGAATATGGCCAGGGAGAATTCAACCAATGCACCATTCAAAAAAATCATGTTTGTGAGGAAGTATCCCTATTAGCCAGAAAATAAGAAATTGACCTTTAATTCTGTTTCAAACAGTAGACTTCTACCAAGCAGAAAGGCCTCTGTCTCATAAAACTATTTCTTGGTTAAGTTTAAATGCTAATACTTTTCTTTCAAAGTTTAAATGTTATTACTTTTCTTTCTGAACAAATAGCATGTAACCAGTTAAAAACATAAAATTTCAAGGATAAAACAACTCAAAACCCCTTATGATGCTATTTGCTGAGGCTAAGGAGAGGCTCAAGGCAATAGTTGAATATCAAAAGAAAATTTTCATTGTTTTCCTTCTATCTGAACATCCTCATCAGCATAGCAGACAGCTTAAAACAGCAAGGTAAGCCAGAACAATATTCAGAAAGATAGATGTCAAAGTGTTCGTCCACATTGCCCTAACCAAGGCTGACAGCAATGAGAGTCTGGAAAAATACAGTAATTATGTAGGCCAGCTTTGTGTGAATGGGCATCTGACGGAAATCTTCAGTACTCAGCCTTCAGAGGGATGTAGAATGCGTAAATGTCCCCACAAACAGTTGCCGAGTCATGAGCTTTGCTCTCTAGCAACCGAGCCAAGTGAGCTTTCATTCTGAAACTGTGTCAGATGATACTGTTTTAGAAGCAAATGCATTACTACTACCCATCAAGTAGACAAAGAGGAATGATAAGAAGGAACACCCATAGGAGATAAAGATATGAAAGATGGGACGTCCAAATTTCCAAGAAAATGTTGGAGTTTCAGGAAAGCATATTTGTTGTCAGAGTTCAAAATTACCATAGATTACTAAGAAACATTTTAGAAAAGACATTTGCAAAACCAAAACCAGTAATACATGTTAAAATGGAATCTGCAGTAGGATTCCTTAGGCGTTAGGAAATCAACTGGGTTCCATTTAAAAATTTATATGTGTTCTAATTCTTAATAAGTAGCTGTGTATAGCCTCTATCTCCAGATCAGCTGCTCCCATCCTCCTGTCACTGTTTGGTTCAGGTGTTCCCGCGTCATAACCACAGGGCACCCATGAATGTGGCAACATCACGCAGTCAACCTCTTTCTGGATTCTGTACTCTGAGAACATGACTTCGAGTGTCTGTTCTCCCATCTGCTAAATGTATACTCTCTAAGTTTTACTTACTGGCTCTAGGTTTCAATTTCTTCCTTTTCAAGAGATGCGAAGGGGGTAGTAATGGTGCTTAAGTCATAGATGTTGGAGGATTAACTGAATCAATATACATGATATAATAGAAAAGTAACTTTAAAAAGGTACGCACTCTATCACCATGGATAATAGACACACACTGATTGCTTTTCACAAATGGAAAAATTGTCCGTGGTTCCCATTGCTTGAATTATTTCTTGTTCTGGAAAGAACAAATAAAAATAAGTAAAAAAATTGAAGGATAGTAAGAATAGTTTTTAAATGGAACTAAAAGACAAGGGTGGAACTAACATTAAGTTTGGATATTAATTTTCACTTTTTTTTTTTTTTTTTTTTTTACATAGGATATGTGCTGGGGACCTTGACCAGCAAGGCCGGGGAGTCGGGGCCCAGGTCCTGCGAACAAAAGAATCAGTCACACGCGTGTAGCAGAACAAAGAGAGAGAGCTTTATTTTGTTTTTATCTAGTTTATATAAAATACAAGAGAAGGGAGGGAAGGGAGAAATCCAATGGACAATAGACATGCAGCAATGTTTTGGTAGCAGTTGGTCCTGCGAGGGGCGAAAGTGGGCGAGAAAAGAAAGAGGAAAAGGAAAAGGTGGGGGCAGGGAGTTCTTCCCACATGCCTTTTGCAACCCGGATGTTTGTTTTTTTCTATCCGGACTCCATTTCACCTTTTTATGGCTGCTGACAGATGCCAGATGCCGGCCTCGGTCCCCAAAAGATATGAGGGCCTCCCATGGCGGTAGGGGTTAAGTCTCAGCACTATACAGCCATCAGCAGCCACTGCAGCATGAGTTCATCCTCCACCAGGAGCTGACCCACATGGCACATCAGACCTTTCCTGTCTCACCCATTGCTCCCCTCTGCAGTGGATTCCAGTCAATCTTCCTGTCCTGCTCCCCAAGCTGTCTCCCGTGATTCCTCTCTTCCCCTCCCCCCACCACACATACCTCTGGCCTGTACCTCAGTTCTTGTATGCATAAACAAATGTTTTTTGCATAAACAAATCTTTAAAAAAAGATATATGACATGATCTTTCAAAGTTTAGTAGCTAGAAAAGAGACATGGGAAGGTAAATTTTCATGCACACTATTCCTTAGATACTACAGCCCTTAAAAAACTTTTCATTATTGGTTCTTTGAAGTCAAAATTTTTCCTAATTTTTCTCATTACTGACCCTTAATGTTCATGCCAGATAAGCAGAGCAAAATGAGGAACACACTACAAAAGAGAAGAGGGGCGAGAGTGAGGAGCCAAAAGTTAAGAACAAAGGCAGATACAGACCGAAAGGGAAGGGAGAGGATCAGAAGGTCTAAGGGCTTCAGCTGCTGTCGCCAACACTGCACATTTGTACCATGGACTCATGCCCCCAGACCTCTGGGGCTTCCAGGATCTGGAGGAACTCCCAGCCTGACCTCTGCTTCCAATTAATTCTATCCATTAACATTTTCATGAGGTGATGAGTTAGTCTTCTGAGTATGATAATGATCTCATTGTTGCTCCTTGTCTTGGGAGAATTTATTCACCAAAAGTGCCTGTTTCAGGAACCATTTAGAGAGCACTTGTCTTAAAGAAATGTACTATTGTTTAAATATCAGGATTGATTCTAGTGTAGGTCATGTTTATATGTCACATAAACAAAGAAGTTATTGATATTCTAGAAATAGATGACTATAAAAGCCACTCATGTTTAGATTCATGAAACTGGAGGGTAACTTTTTAGAGATCATCAAATCCTGCTTTCTTTATTTTGCTGCTGAGCTGAAGTGACTTCTGAAGACCACTGAACTTTTTATTAGAGTAAGAGCAGATGCACAGAAATAAATTTTCCTCGAAAGAAACTAATGATACACAATACCTGACTTTGTTTTCTTTTTCTAATTTGATCAAGTGAGAGCAACTTCTGCTGACCTAAGTCTTGTGTAGAGGACTTGGCGTGCAGTTGCTTTGCAGTGGCCACTTGAGATGATTTGTTGATTCCATACCTGCTGTCCAGCTGCCGTCTGTCAGTGTGGCCACTGTTATTTCTCAAGAGAAATATGATTTCAGAAAAGTTGTCACTTGTCAGGAGGAAAAAACATCACCAGATTATTACATTGAAAAGAAGCATTTTGCTCAAAATGTAGTCTATAAACTCTAGCTGGAGGGCCAAAAGATAATTGTTGTTGAGGTACATGAGATTTTATGACAATTATTTTCCTCATGCTTCAGAAATATGGTGGCAAAAGGAGTGGCCTCTAGAAATAGATATCTTTGGTTATCAGCTTTATGATTTAGGCTAACCTCCGTAAGCTTCACTTTCCTCATCTGTGAAATGGAAACTCTAACAAAAATTGCTACGACATATGGTTGTTGTAAGATGTAAATGACATTGGCCCTCTCTGGTGGTGCAATGAGTTAGGGTGCAGCATTGCAAGCTAACTACAACCTCTTCAGTGTAGGTTCCATCTCCAGCCCCTGAGGTGATCCACCTGGCGTGGCAGACCTGCTCCCCTCAGCAGTGTACTTGGTCAATCTGCCTATTCTGCTTCCCACTCTGTCTCTGGCGAACCCTCTCACCATCCCTGCACCTCTGGCCTATACCCCAGTTCTGTATGCATAAAATAAATAAATCTTTTTTTAAAAAGATGTAAGTGGTATAAACTGACTAAAGCACAGTACAGGTAGATGGACAGTAACTATCCCCAAGAGAAGATGTGTTCCCAAGACATGTCACTTTAGCATGTGAATTATTTCAAGCTGAAGTCAATGAGGCCCTACAATCTTAGGAGAGACTTCTTATCGCAGGATATGTATACCCTCATTTCCTGCATTACCTTAGAATCTACACTCAGGTGCAGTCTCCATAAGTATGCAATCAAAATTTTTATTTTCTTCTACCAGTGTCTGATATTAATTTTCTTGTTCAGCCAGCCTGAAGAACCCAGATGGATAAGGAGAAATATCCTCTCCATCCTTATATAGGCAACGAAAGCAAAGCAAAGAGAGATTGCAAATACAGGGGCACTATCCTTTCCAGCTCCATCCATGTTGTCACATAAAGTAACTAATTTAATAGTCAGATAAAGACAAGCTGAAAAACTAAATAACCTTCAATAGCTGACTACAGAAATGAAACACCAAAAGAGGAGGTTGGGAAGGTAGAACAGAGGGGAGGAAGCACAATGCCTATGGTGGTGGAATATGGGGAAGAGTGGTGGGTGCACCATGGTGGTAATACCTGATGGAGGAACCCCAATATTACCATATTTAAAAACACATAAATTTTAAAAATAATTAACTATATTACTTAAAAAATAAAATAAAACCTTGTAAATATTATCGCTTTGTTCATTGTACTCAGTATTAGCAAATGATACAAATACTCTGTTTCCCATCAAACTTTCAACCAACTCTTTTTATCATTCTTTGATCACATTTATCTGGGTTAGTTGTTACTTGTTTATGGTTGCCAAATGCTATATCTGTTTCTCTCTGCCTCCCTATCTACAGATGGAGAAGTCCAAGTGTTTGCTAGAAATTTGAACATAGGGGTTAGGGGAAGAAGAACGCATATACAGTGCCAGCCTGCCACATGGACAGTGAGGTAATGAGACAGACACTCATATAGCATAAGATGCCAGGTTACCAAGAGATTAACAATTGTAATTCAAGACACCTAAATATGTTTTTGAGATATTCAAATAGACTTCCAAAGGGCTTCTGGGCTTCTTTTTCTCCCCCATCATGATGTGATGTTTTTACAGCTATCCTATTGCTCCAAATTCATTCAGGAAAAAAAAAAAAATAGCTGCATGGAAGACAGAATTGCTGACAGATCTGACTGATCCCCCATATTTGATGCCTGAGTTGGAAAACAAATATACATTAAAAAAATAAATAAATAAAGGGTGGTTATCAAGGGGTTAAATATACTGCAAAACTGTACAGAGTGGCAAAAAGAAGAGGGAGGGGTGGGCATCCAGGAATATGACAGCCCCAAGACTCTGGAGAGCAATTTGTTGGCAAATTGAATGGTATAAGGAATCCATTTTCACTCACTGTGCAGGCTGACAGGAAATATACATTCTTCTCCCCACTACCCCATCCCTATATTCAAATTTCTAGCAAACACTTGGAATTTTTCATCTGTAGGTAGGGAGCCAGAGAGAAAAACAGCTATAGCATTTGGCAACCCTAAACGGTTATAACTAACCCAGGTAAGAATTAATAAAGAATGATAAAGCAATTGGGAAAATTTGATAGGAAACAAGATACTTGTATCATTTGTAAATATTGATACAATGAAGAAAGTGATAATTTTACAGTGAATCCTCCATAGCTACATAATCCAAGCTAATGTCACAAGTAACAAGACAACTCCAAATGACATGGCCCCGCTGTGATACATTACCATGGACACCATATTGCTTATGTAGTATCCCAGCCCAAAATATAGAACCTAAATTTGTCATCACTAAAGAATCAGACAACACAAATTGGGAACATTTTACCAAATAAATGGTTGGAAACAATTTTAAAATGGCATTGTCATGAAAGAGTACAAAAAACTGAGTAAATATTTCAAATTAAAAAAATAAACATTACAATGACTAATCCTAGATGAGGGGGGGAAATGATACCAAAGACATTCCTGACTCTATGGCCCTCCCTGCTGGCACAACAGGTTAAAACGCAGCATTAGGAACTTAGCAGCAGCGGCTTCAGCGCATTCTATCCCTGGCAAGAGAGGTGACCCACATGGTGCAGGAGACGGCTCTCCGGTCTCACACACTGAGCCCCTTAGCAGTGTGCTTTGTCATTCTGCCTGTTCTGCTTCTCCTTCTGTCTCTGGTGAAACCTTTTACCGCCCCTGCACCTCTGGCTTGTACCCAGTTCTGTATGCACAAACAAATAAATCTTAAAAAAATAAATAAATAAAGGAGCTCTAAACGTGAAATACATGTTAGAGAATATTATGCTTTTGACATTGTTTCTGGACTCAGATCATTACACTGTGGCCACAATCCATGTTAACTTGATAAAATATAGTGAAATTTTTAAAAGTGCAAAAAATGAAATTTCCTTAAAGAAAAAGGGGAGAAGAGGTTGCAAGGAAGAAGAATGCAAATGTGTTTGGACACTATAGAAAGAAAAACAAAGCAACAATTGAAAATGTAAACATTGGTGAATCTAGAAAAAGACTATAGAAGTTCATGGCATAATACTAGCAACTTTTATGTATTTGAAAGTTTTCAAAATAAATAACTTCTAACACATTGCAAAAATAATAGAAGAGCAAGAAATGTGTATAAGACATAAAATTGATTGTGGAATGATTTGTTATTAAAGGCACCATCTTGGCCCAGATTCCTGTCACTTGGGGTGCTTGCTAGCCCAAGCTCCCATATTGTTGCAGTCTCCAGGGATGTGATCACTGATTATATCAGGGAAGATAGCCTGCCAATTTTGTGCAGCCTTAATTCTTTTTAAATTTAATTTTTTTCTCTTTTAGTAGATTAGATGACTGGCTAATTACAGAAAGCTTATGAAGGTTGGGGCCTCCCTCGTGGCACAGGGGTTAAAGACACAGCACTTTCAACCTATAACTAGCCACGGCAAGATGAATTCTTTCCCTGGCCAGGAAGCTGACATAAATCACAAGACCTTCCCTGTCTCGCTCGTCGCTCTCCTCAGCAGTGTATTTCAGTAGATCTGTTTGTTCTGTTCCCCACTCTGGTCTAGGTGCCAGTGTAGGCCAGTGGTGCAGGGATACACCAGCGATCGTGGGAAGCAGATCAGAACATTCCCCACTCTGTCTCTGGTGAATCCTCTCATCCCTGCACCTCTGACCTAGACTTGGTTCTTGTATCCATAAATAAATAAATCTTTAAAAAAGAAAGATTGTGGAAGTAGTAAACTATTTTCAAAATTTTTCATATTCAGTAAATATTTCTTTCCCCTTGAAAGTTTTAGGGTAGCTTCTTTAGTGGGGATTTCCATATTTTCTTTCTTGCATTAAGTACACATACAATCGAAACATCACCAATTACTTCCAAATTACTTTATTAAAAGTTGAAAGTACATTTTCTCTAAATAGTTCATTTTTTTCAATCATTTGCTAGTGTCTTGCCCATATACTTGTCATTAACATTCACTGTTGAAAATATTTGATAGCAATCAGCTACTTTGGGGAATTCAATGTAGTTTTCATAAGAAAAAACTTCTCTTCACCTACATGTATTCTCAATTTATTCTCAATTTATGCAATAATGAATTGAATTCTATAATTAAAATTCCAATTTTAAGGAAAATTATAACGAAAAAATCAGGAAACAAACACTCTCCACTTGGTGAGCATAGAGGCAGGCCCCCAGCTAACTGGAAGGGCACCAGGACAGAACACTGAGAGGCCAAGTGGACATGGCAGGTCCATGCACCTCAAGGTTCAGTCACCATGCCCCAGGGAAAATGGAAGAATGACACTTAATTCTGAGGAGAATTGGGTATAAGTTAAATAGAAGTCATTATGAGATTCTCTGTTTGCTTTGCTTATTTTGGCCAGCAAAAAAATGATTCATTACCCTGCAAGGGTGAAAATATCTCTTCTGGTGATAAATAATAATTAAGAAATTCCAGGGACTATGGGCAGCATGCTGTGGTGATAGCAGAATGACGGTGACAACACTGGCCAAAAAGTAATAATGATGTAAGAAAAAATCACTTCATTTATTTTTTTAAAAAAATTGATAAATAACACTGCTATAGTTTTATGGGCAGCATAATGATTTTAGCTATGTACATACAATTACATGTCTCTCACAATAAGATTAAGTACATGATTTAGTTTTGACTACCATTTTTATTAAAATTTTTTTTTTAAAGATTTATTTATTTGTGCATACAGAGCTGGGGTACAGGCCAGAGGGTCAGGGGTGGTGAGAGGCTTCACCAGAGACAGAGTGGGGAGCAGAACAGGCAGATCTACGAAGTACACTGCTGAGGGGAGCAGCGGGCGGGTCAGGAGAGGTCTGCCACGCCATGTGGTCTCCTCCGGGGCAGGCGGGAATCGAACTCATGCGGAAGTGGTTTTAGCTTCTCAATGCTGTGCTTTAACCCGCTGCACCACCAGGGAGGACCTTTATTAAAATTTTTAATGAGATAATTACAAATTTATAGTCATAAGAGAAATAATATAAAAATAACTGTATATATTTTCTCCAGTGTACTATGTAATACACTGTAATTTTATCATATATATCATTTTGTGTATCTACTATAAAAATCAAGACCATCACCACAAGAATCCCTCATGTTGCTCTTTTATAACTACTCCTCACCTTGTCCCTGATCTGTGACAGCTACTGTTCTTCATTTCTAAAATTTTATCAGTTCAAGAATGTTATAGAAGTTAAATAATACAGTACTTAGACTTTGGGGTTGACTTTCTTCATTCTCCATCGTTTCCTACAATTTCAAGTTATTGCCTGTGTCATTTTCATTTTTCTTTATTTCTGGGTATTCCCTAGTGTGGAGGTATGTACAGCCATTTGGTTAACCATTCACTTATTAAATGACATCTGGGCTGTTTCCAGTTGTGGGCTATTGCAAATAAAGCTGTTACGTTCTTTTGTGTAAAGCAAGCAAGCAAGCAAGCAAGCAAGCAAGGAAGGGAGGAAGGAAGAAAGAAGAAATGTGCTAGAGAAACTTCATTCAGGAGTGGTGGTTTGGTTGCCATATATGGAGTGAGCATCTACTATGTGTTCTATGTAGAGATTCTTCTGTGAAGCTCTGCCATGCCATGTGGGCCGAGGCTCAACTCTTCTACCCCAGTGGAGTCTGAAAAATGTCTACTTGACTCAACAAGTAAGGGATTACTTCCTTTTGTCTTCCGAGAGATGGGAAGCATGGCAATGAAGGAGATTTTTGCACTGTTAAGTGATGTTATCATTTGCCACATGTACAACATGTTGTTTATGGTACAGTCAATTGATCATGACATCTGAAACCAAGTGATAGATGGGACACAACTATAGGAACAGCTAAAAAACAAGGAAAAATTACCATAATTAACATAGGGAGGCTCAATCCTCTAGTTTTATATCTTCTTTCATTTAAGCAATTTTCAAAATTTGAGATGATTCTTTTAATTAATGAGAAAGCCAAGGTTTCTTAGTTTTCAGCATTTATCTGCACTTTCAGGTTACTTTAAAAACAGATGGCTGAACAAAACTTTGCCTTACTGTGGGGGATCAAATTAGAACAATCTTGAAATATTTGGGTTAAATAGCATAGTGTTAGGTTCACGGATGGACTCTGCACTGACTCAGCATGATACTGGTCTATCTTTTTTGCCTGTAATCTGTCTCCCTATCCTCCGTTCTTAGTTCCCACCCCCACAGAATGTCAGCCACTCTACATACACAGACCTACCTCTAGACCCTTGTAAGTCCTTGCCAAGAGTGAGTCCTCCTTTCTCAATCCTGTATTTTAAAAACTTAAAGTAAAGGTTCCTTTTTTGTAAGCAATTTTCTGTTCCTCCTTCTACTTCATGGACATATAAGAGTGCTTTTCATGAACCCTGCTTAGCAATAACCAAGTCAAACTCTTATTTTATCAATTAAAAAAAAAAAAAAAGAGGGCCCTCCCTGGTGGCACAGCAGGTTAAAAAAGCACAGCACTGAGAAGCTTAAGCCACTTCCGCATGAGTTTGATCCCCGCCTGCCCTGGAGATCCATATGGGGCGGCAGACCTCTCCTGACCCGCCCGCTGCTCCCCTCAGCAGTGTACTTTGTCGATCTGCCTGTTCTGCTCTCCACTCTGTCTCTGGTGAATCCTCTCACCCACCGCATCTCTGGGCTGCACACCCTTTGTCTTATAGACCTGAAGCAAAGTCCAAAGTCTGAAAGTGAAGGACTCTTTCCATAGATCACACACTGCTATTTTTATTATTTAGCACTTATGCATAGTCTCTGCAAAACTGCCCTGAACTTGCTGATTCTTGCCCAAGACAAGAATCTTTCTGCCTGAAGTATCTAGTTTGCCCACCCAATTAGCAGATAGATTACTTGAGGGTAGGGACTGTGCCTTTTATGTGTTCAGCATGCAGAGATTGTCAAGACCCACAAAAGGATGGGTGAATTTAATTATCTAGGTCTCAGATCAGGCATCAGATCCTTTCTCCCAGCAACCTCCTGGTCCCCCAATAATCTCAGCCAGCACATGTCCTGTGATTGCATTTCCAGGCCCCCCCTGCGCTTTTGATTAACTTCTGTATTTTTCAGCCTTTGCATTTCCAAAGCATCCATTTCACTTCCCCAGGTGGGATATAGAACTGTAGGTAACAGGCAGTTAATAAGCTTAACAGGTAGGGACAGAGCCTCATTAATGGCTGCTCTGTGATTTGTGGTTGGTTCCCCAAGCACCTAAATCTTGAAATAAATATATTCAGAGACTCCGTTATCCCAGAAAAGGACATGGATCATTTTTCTTTCATTAACAATCGAGCCGCTACAGCAACATTTTTATTTATATGCACATTTCGAAGCCTAAAAGCTTGTCCCTTTAAACCTGCTTGCACTAAATTTTGATCAGTCCTTGATGAAAGAAGACTTATGGATCAGAGACAACCTGGTAACCATCTGTGCCCAATGCATATTAAAAGAAATGTAAATTCGCAAAAGGCTCCCAGGCATATATCAGCTTATCCACATGGGGAAGACAGAGGATGATTAGATAATCTGGGACCAAATTACCAGATTCAGGAGGGCCATGTTAATGAGGAACCTTGTTGAAGTATATAACAGAAAGGTGCCTTCAAAAATAGAAATTTCTAGGTAAAAAGTGAATCCTACTTTTCTCTATTTGGTTATCTGTCAAAGGCAGTTGACACAGTTGGGGGTCTCCACCCAACCAAAGGACCACAAGCCTACACACATACAAACACACACAGACATGGCTGAGCCCTATGAATGTGGGTCCGGACAGCTCTGTTAAAATTCTAGAACCTTCTTTTTACTGACACCCTGTTCTCCCTCTCCCCATCCGTGCTCTGGACCTGGATTGGGAGGCACACAGTACAAAAAGAAGAATTCAAACAACCACATCCATCCCTTCCCTCAGATCCTTTTTAACCTGCTCTGACTAATCTAAATCCATCCAATTTCTGTAACTTTGGACTGGGCACTGAGAAAACCAGTTTTACTGTTTGTGTGAAATGAAAACTTTGTAAAATTGGGAGTTAACAGGTATCCACTTTCTGCCAGACACTTGAAGAAATAGCAAGAGTAGGTGCAGTGAGAGAAAAATACAAGTGGAAAACCAGAGCCTGGCAAGTCCCAGTGTGAGACAGAGAAAGGAAGAAATTGTATTGCTTTCTGAAAATTTTCCAAGCACTCGACCCAGCCAGTTTGAGCCCAAGCCTAGCCACATAGTCTTCCCTTGGGGTTCAGTCAAAAACCCCATTTTCTTAGATCAGTCCATTATTCTGCTTGGTTTATGTATAACCAAAAGGAGATGCAAGGATTATCCTGGCCAGGTGATGGCAGTGCCCAGTCCAGACCTCAGGGCCCCCCCTACAAACCTGTTCTGGCCTGGGGGCCTGCTCAATGACAACCTGTTCCAGAATTCTTTCTCTCTTCTTGCTGGCTCTTAAAGAAGCTTTCAGCAGCTTCTTCCTTCTCAGATGTATGTGGAGCTCGAAGACAAAGGCCCCAAGAATAAAAGAGGAAGTCTTAGGCAGAAATAAGAACACAGTGAGGGATGGCTGCTGATAACTGCTGTTGACAATTACCAACCTCTCAGGCAGAAATTACCATCACCTGCCAGGACTCTACTGAATTGTCCCTGAGTTCTGCCCTAGGGTTGTGGACAAAGAAGTGAGTACTGGCACTCACAGAAAAGTTGTTGACACTAGAGAGCTGCAACTTGGCTGTGATGCTGAATGGGGATGTTAGGAATAGGTAAAGGTAGGCAGGAACATGGTGCCCAAGCCACTAGCCCATTAATCAATCTGAACAATCAGTAGGAACATGGAGGGTACCTCCTATGTCCCCCAGACCACCCCACCACAAGCCAAGGTGTCTGAAACCCATTTATAAACTGAATGGGGGAACAACCGATGGTAGTTAGGGTACCAGTGGAATGTTCACGACACCCACAGAATGACACAATGTTAAAACAAAGGCCCTAAACTGGTTTTGGGAAGCAAACCAAGGGAAGTGGGAAAGTCAGCTGGCCTCAGAAACCTCAGAGACTCCAGGGCCCCAACCAGTTGGCAGGTTATACGATGCTGAGACCAAAGGTGGAACCCCAACTCCTTGCTCACTACACCTATATAAACTCTTGCTTTACAGCCCCTATGTAGCAACCCTCTGGGGAGTCCTTTCTGCTCAGAGAACATTTCTGTCCTCCTTATCTGTCAATAAACTTCTTGCGTTCCTCTTTAATTCTGGTTTCAACATTGAATTCTTTCTGCATGAAGACAAGAATCATGAGAGGCCTAAGTGGCCACAGGTCTCCAAGCCTGATTCATAGTGGCTGCCACAAAAACAGGAGAGGGATGTAAGTAACTCCTCCTTGACACCTGTTCTTTTGAAGCTGTCCTGTGCATTATTCTAATTTTATTGAAAACTCAATACTTAGTCTGGTCGATTTTCTTATTTCGCATTCATGTTAAAGTAAATCTGATCTCTTGACTGAAATCATTGTGCAAAGAATTTCAAACAAAATTCCTCCAAACAAAACTGAAACATGTCCACCCACAACTCCCTGGTGGCAACCCCCTGCCTAGTCCCTGCCCTCCTGCTCCATCACAGGTCTCTGGTGAACCTCCCCATTCATGCTGCCACCCGCCTGAGGACCTGAGCCAGAGGGAGTAATTTAATATCCCAAGGGACATCTTATCCTGGAGGGCTAAATACCAGCTACGTCTGATGACTCTTTTCAGTTCTAATCATGTACTAATTTCTCTGATAAAGCCACTCCAGATTTCCATTCAGCTCTCAACCTTGGAATCAGGCACTGAAGCTGTTCTGGGTCCAGGCTGCTCAGCGTATCCTATGATCTGAGCTCAGACTGTCACCACATCCCTCCCCCACAAACCTTTTAACCTGCTTTGTTTTGATTACTTTAAAATCCTGCCAAACCCATTAGAGCTAATGCTCAGCTGAAAGCAGCCACGACCTCCTGTCAGCTCTTGGCACTGCAGAGCCATAGTGACAAGAAGGAAGCATAGGATCTCATCTGAAAGAGACCAGCACCCTTGCTTCCAGCAAAGGCACCTCCCACCCACAGCCACGAAGTCAGAGCCACCTTCCTCTCTCCCCTCCAACCCCCATGGACACCCCCTACCCCCGCCCCGCAGCTTTACCCCCACTCCCAGCTCAGGCCTCTGTGCTGACTGATAAGGCAGCTGCAGAGCCTAACTGAGGCCTTGTGATTCGAAAGTCCCACAGGCTGCTCCTGAGTCTATAATCAAAACAAAAGTGCACCTGTGTTTTGGCAAGCTTCAAAGCAGTTATGATGGGAGCAAGTGCAATGTGGTTAAGGGAGAAATGCTTTGCGCTTGTGCCTGCACAGTTAACACACAGCCTGCCAGCACCATGGCGGCTGGGTGACCTTCAGCGATGACTAAGCCGACCCTCTACAAACAAGAGAGTCACAGGTATTTGCCTTGAATTAGGACACTCTCAGGAACTCAATTCACAGTTTAAGACCCTCACAGTCTGTCCTGTGGCTTAAATGTGTAGCATTTTAACATCCAATAAAATCTTCCATTCTTGGCTCCAAAAATGGCCTCCCTCCTCTTGTTCAAACCTGGCACATTCCCTAACATGCAGTGTAAGTTACTTTTTTCTAGACGCCTTTTCATGGTGATCTACCACAGTCCTCTGGGCTCCATCTACCACCCTTGCGATGGATGCACACAATTCTTTTTTTTTTTTTAAAGGATTTATTCATTTATACATAGAGAACTGTGGTACAGGCCAGACGTGCCAGGGATGGTGAGAAGAGTCACCAGAGACAGAGTGGGGACCAGAACAGGCAGATTGATGAAGTACACTGCTGAGGGGAGCAGCAGGTGACACAGGAGAGGTCTGCCACGCCATGTGGGTCACCTCCCTGTTTGGGGATCAAACTAGTATTGAAGTGGCTGCAGCTAGCTTGGTTGTGCTGTCCTTTAATCCATTGCACCACCAGGGAGGGCCCCACTGCACACAATTCAATGAGAATTTAGCCTCCTTTATATGTTCTTTGCTATTTTTTCTATATTAATACCACAATGTCCTAAGTTCCTTGAGCCCAGATTACTTTAGCACACTCTTGGGTTGTCTGATTGATTAGAAGGGGGAAACAATAAAGTACTGACAGTGGTTTTCCTGCCACCCTCCCTTTGCATTCATATTCTGAGTCCAGGAAACAGCACTCTGTGAATTTTCAAAGGTCAGAAGAAGGTGATGGTGGTCAGCCAATAAAGGTCTGGTGATCCATGTCCATCTGTACATCCCTGCTGTCCCTTTCTGTGTAAAATTTCTCTTAATGAGAGTCAGGGATTAAATTGTGGTGGCTTCCATAACCTAACTGCGGTATTTTCCCCTTAGTTCCAAATGTGGAGCAATACTGGGCTCTGTTTTCAAAGCCAAGGGACTCATCACGCCTCCAACAACTGCAAAAGGTAGTGGCAGGACCATGAATCTTCTACAGCCGCCGGATGACCATAAGTGCCAGGTAACCACCAAAACAGACAAGCGCTCAGCCTATAGGCTTCACCTGCGTGTCCTGGGAGTGCTAGTCCTAGTTGAGAAAAGACTTACATAAATTAGAAATGAAACTTTGCAATGGAACTGAAGTACAACTCTCTCTCTGGACCTCCACAGGTAGACAGCCCCCAATGAGAAGTCTGTGACCGTCATCTTGACCACACTCTCTGGACTCACACTGAACTACTGGTAGTCTTGCCTTCTGAGTGCCCCACAAAGCAAGGGGATGAGCCCTTGTGAACTCCTGTGACTCCAATGGCTCTCAGTTGTGGAGAAAAAAAAATGAGTCCATTCAAAATCAGTTCCTGGAAGACTCTACATAAGATTTATATTTGGGGGAACGAGAGGGCTTCTACATACTTTATGTCTTATTTATTTTTTATTGCAGTAACATTGACTTCAATTATTGTTGATGTGTTGGAAATATAGGATCCCCCTCTTCAGGTATAGTCATGGTAGTGCACACACCACCGTATCATCCAAGTCCAGATGCTTCTAAAGTCAGGTTTTAAGGGTTAGTGTTTAAGCTTGTTATCTCAGGCTTTTTTTTTTTTTTTCATTATTATTATTTCTCTATGCTTCACATATAAGTGACACTATCCAGTGCGTATTTTTCTCTTGACTAATTCACCAGCATAATCAATTCCGGCCCATCTGTGTAGCTGTAAATGGCATGCATTTATCTCTTGACTAGTAAGTAATATTCCTTCAGGTTTATATACCATATCTTCTTGATTCACTCATCTGTGTTGCAGCACCTGGGTTATTTTCATAGCTTGACTATTATAATATTGCTGCAGTAAACATGATTCAGGTTTCCTTTCAAACTAGTGTTTTTAATTTTTTTCTCTAGATGCCTAGAAGTAATATTATCAGCTTGTATGACAGATCCATTTTTATTCTTTTGAAAAACCTCCATACTATTTTCCACAGGGAATTGAAGAGTCTACATATCTACCAAAAGTGCAGGAGAATTTCCTTTTTTCTAGATTGTCTCCAGAACTTTTTTCTAGTATTTTCAAGCAAGGCCATGTCACAGATGTGAGATCATTGCTCAGGTGGTCTTGATTTGCATTTTCTGATGATAAGTGATAATGAGCATTTTTCATTTCTCTGATAGCCATGTGTATGTCTTCTTTGGAGAAGAGAATATTTAGCTCTTTTGACCGCTTTTTGAATGGGTTATTTGTGCTCTTTTTGTTGAGTTGTGTGAGTTCTTTGTAGATCTTTGATATCAGGCCCTTATCAGGAAATATTTTCTCCCATTCAGTAGGGTGTCCTTTCATCTTAGTTATGGTCTCTTTCACTGTACAGAAGCTTTTTAGTTGGATGTGGTCCCAAATGTTAAATTCTTTTTTGTTTTCATTCTTGCTGGGGATAATTCACAAAGGCATTTCTGAAACTTATGTTGTAGAGTGCTTGACATATGTTTTTTTCTATATATGAAACCATATTATGGTTTTATGTCTTGCATCCAAATCTTCCATGTTTTGTGTTTGGTGTGAGATAGTGGTCTACTTTGTTCTTTTGCGTGTAGCTCCTCAGTATTCCCAACACTATTTATTAAAGATGCTTTCCCTGCTGCAATGTATTTCTTGGCTTTTGGCCTAGATTAACTTCGCATGTAGATATGGGTTTATTTTTGCATTTTCAATACTATCCCATCTATCTGTTTCTGTTTTTGTTCCATTTCTATGCTGTTTCAATTATTAAAACTTACAGTATGCTTGAAGTCTAGAAATGTAATATGGCCACTCTTCCTCTTTTGATTAGGATTGCTTTGTCTATTCAGGGACCTTTATGATTGCTTGTGATTCAGTAAAGTATTTCAGATCTTTGAATAATGTTGTTGATATTTTTATTGGCATTGCATTGACTCTGTGTCCCACTTTTGCTGAGATGGTTACTTTGGCAATGTTGAATCTTCTAATCCATGAGCAGGGAATATGTTTTCTTTGTATCTCCTACAAATTAAAATACTGTCTGTTACTTTTCTTCATATAATCTTTTACCTCCTTTGTTAGGTTTACTTCAAGGTATTTAATATCTTTAGTGAGATTTCTGATTTCTTCCTCTTCTAGCTCTTTTTTGCATTAGGAAGGCTACTGATTTTTGTATATTGATTTCATAACCTCACTTTGCTAAAGTGATTTGTTTTGCTTGAGTTTTCAGTAGCATTTTTAGGATTTTCTATATATGCTCATGTTGTCTGCAAATAGTGATAGTTTTACTTCTTACTCAATTTGGATTCCTTTCTTATCATTATCTTGTCTAATTGTTCATGCTAGTACTTCAATACTATGTTGAATAATAGTGGTGTGACTGGACAGTATTTTCCTGGCCAGATAGTCATGGAAAATCATTATCAAATGAAAATGGCATTAGTAATGGTTGTATCATGTTTTGTATTATGTTTTGTTCCATTGAACCCATTTTTCTAGAGGGATTTTAGGGATTTTTTTATAAATGGCTAATGAATCTTACCAAAAGCTTTCTTGGCATCTCTAGATACAATCATCTGGGTTTTTTAATGTTTCTTTTTGTTGATATGGCAGGGGGAGAGGGAGGGATTTTGAACTACCTTGGGCTCCTGGCATAAATCCCACCTGATATTGGTATGTCATGCTTTTAAAATATTGTTGAATTCAGTTTGCTAAGATTTTATTGAGAATTTTTGCATCTGTGTTCATTAGGTAAATTGGCCTTCGGTTTTGTTTTGTTTTGTTTTTGCTTGTGCTTGTGTTGTCTCTGTTTTGTTCTGGTATTCAAGTAGTTGTAGCCTCAGAAATTACATTTGGAATTATTTCATTTTTCAAATTTAAAAAAATTGAGCAGGAAAAATATTAGTTCATCTTTGAAATTTTGAAAGGTGGGTGGAACATGTTGGGTAGATATTTGTGAAGCCATCTGGTCCTGGACTTGTGATTTTTGAGATAGTTTTGATTAATGTTTCAATTTCTTATTTATTTGTTCAGCATTTCTATTTACTAACTATTTTGTCTCACTTTATTGTATCATTCTAAGGACTTGTCCATCTTTTCTGAATTAGTGAATTTATTGTTGTGTAAGTGTTGTTCATAGTAGTTTTTAACTAGTCTCTAAATTTCCATAGTGTCTGTTATAATTTCTTCTCTTTCACCTTGACCCTATTTATCTGCAATTTCTCCATTATTTTCTTAGTCAATGTAGCTAGAGATTTGTCTGTTTTGTTATTTTATTTTCCCTAAGGACCAGCTGTTGATTTATTTAATCTTTTTGGATGTTTTTTCTATTTCATTTACTTTTGCTTTGATTTTCTCTTCTAACATCTTTGGGGATTTTTGTTGTTGTTGTTGTTGCTGCTGTTGTTGTTCTTTTACTAATTTCTATAGATGAGCAAGATTGTTGTTGTTGCTGCTGTTGTTGTTCTTTTACTAATTTCTATAGATGAACAAGAAGGCTATTTAAAATCTTTCTTGTTTCTTGGTGTAGACCTGTATTAGTACATACTTTCTTCTCAGTACAACTTTTTCTTCTACAAGTTCTGGAAAGTTGTATCCTTGTCATTTGTTTTGAGGTAATTTTTTATTTCTCCTTTGATTCACTCATTAACCCATAGTTTTTCAGTATCTATTGTTCTGTCACCACATGTTAAAATATTTCTCTACTTTCATTTTGCAGTTGATACTCTAATGGTCTAAGAAGATGCATGGAATAATTCAATCTTCATGAATTAGCTGATAATTGTCTTGTGGTACAATATGTGTTCAAACCTGGATTATATTCTATGTGCACTTGAGAAAAATGTGTATTCTACTTATGGCAGAACAAGGTCTTATAGATATCGACTTAGTCCACATGATCTGATTCTTTGTTTAAAGAATTATGTCTTTATTCATTTTCTCACATTGATTTAGCCTTGGGTGAAAGTGGGATACTGAAATTTTCTACTACAAATGTGTTTTTCAATATTTGTTTTCAATTGATAGAGTTGCCTAGTATATGTTTGTGTTCCTTCATTTGCTGAGGATACGCTGATGAGCATTAGATCTTCCTGTTCCCTTAAACTGCATAGGGTCATCCCTATCTATTGTTACCTTTTTTAAGTATGAATCTTTTTTTATATAATATAATATGACTATCCCTGTCTTTCTTTGGGTCCCATTCTTTTGTAGGATTACTTTCTCTATATTTGAACCTATATTTATGTTTGGAATTCATATATGTCTCTTGGAAACAGCATAAATGGAATAAACTCACCAATGAAAAGCATAGACTTATGGTTTTTAATTCAGTTTCGAAGAAACTAGAAAGTCAGTAAGTATTTTGCCTCAAGTGTTACTAGATTTGGGTATGATATGAATAAATATTCTTTTATTTTACTCTAAGGAGAAAATGCAAATACCTATGACATCATTGTTGAGGAAGAGAAAGAAATGCAGCATTAAATTCTTATGGAGTTGTAAAAAACAGAAATGCCTCCAAGATTTCAAATAAAAAAAATCTTTGTGTTGGCCCTCTCTGGGGGCACAATGGGTTAGAATGCAGCACTGCAAACTGGCACAGCAGTTTCAGTGCAGGTTCAATCCCGGGCCCTGGAGATGATACACATGGTGTGGCAGACCTCTCCTGACCTGCCAGCTGCTCCCCTCAGCAATGTACTTCATCAGTCTGCCTGTTCTATTCCCTCTCTGTCTCTGGTGAAACCTCTCACTGCCCCTGCACCTCTGGCTTGTACCCTAGTTCTGTATGAATAAATAAATAAATCTTTAAAAAAATTCTCTTAAAAAATACCAAAATGATTACAAAAAAAAAAAAAAAAAAACCTTTGTGTTAGTCTTTCACAAAGCTGCATTTTCTCTAAGAGACCTATTGGAACATTCCATTGTTCAAGTAAGACCTCCTTTTTCTTGTCATTGCCCTGTTACCCCTATAGCACTTTTCTCATGACTCACACTCCAGGACTTGTGTAGATTATCTATCAGCATAGTGCCACACCAGCCTGGCAGCTCCATGGGTGTCAGGAAAATTGTATGTTGTCAATGTATGTATGTTTTATATGAGATTAAAGTTAGTCATAATCTTAGAAGCAAGTTAATTCATGATGACAAAAATCTCTCATAGTTCACCATCACCAAAGAGAACTTTAATTTCCACATTCAAATGAAATTTGAATTTGATCAGGCATCAATTAAAGACAGCATATTATGCAGTGACCTAACTTCTGAAGAGGCAGAGTTTTCTCTGTGTTTATTCAACTGCTGGGTTTTGTTTCTTCCTAAACCATCATCAGAGGTTAGAGTTCAGACTCATAAATAAATGGCAATACATTTACAGTAAAACTTAGGGTTTTGCTTGACGGTTTTAGAAAGAACCATCATGTTTTAAATTACAGACTTATTTTCCCTGGAACACTTAGTTTCAATAAGTACAACACCATGTGGCAGTTAAGAGCAACCAGGAGTGACTTGTCTCCATTTCATTCAATCACTTCTATCCATATCAAATAAGGAAAGTTCATTAACATGTCCAAGCTCAGTTTCCTCATCTTCAACATGGGGAATAATAATAAGATAGTGAATACATAAAACCCTAAACCTCTATGCCTTATATAAAAAAAGATAGTCAAAAAAAAAAGGGGGGGGGGAGGAAGAGCTGCACTTAACAGTATCTCCCTTAGAAATCAACTCATTTTCCAATTTATATTTTTGTTTTTTAGAATTTAGTCAGTCATCAAATATTCATTGAGCATTGTCCAAGCTAAAAAGGAAAATGTTGAAGATACAGAAATAAACATATGTAGCCTCTGCTTGAAAAAAGCTTGTCATTTTGAGGTAAAACTTATTTCCCAGCAAGATGATGACACTGTGTTATCAGAACATATAAAGTGTCTGAGAATCTTGGAAAAGAAGAAATACAATTTGACTGCAGAATTCAAAAAGACTTTCTAGATGAGTTAGTACTTGAGCTCAGATTTGAAGGGTAAGCCTGTGCTTGGATCACAAAACAAGGCTCTCAGAGGCTAGTAAGGGCACAGCTTACTCAGACAACTCCCCACACAGGCCTGTCAGACCTTAGGGAACTTCACAGCAGGAAGAGCAGGAAGAGCAGGAAGACTAAAGTCAATTGTAATTTCTCTATATGGAAGTAAAGATTTTAGCAATTTTGAACATTGAAGATAAGCCAACCAATTCATTTGTACTTAGTAAAGAGATCTGTTTTATGGTTAATTTTATGTGTCAACTTTACTGGGCCCCAAGGTGTGCAAATATCCATTTAAGTGTTATTTCTCATATGTCTGTGCAGAAACATTTGGAATGAATTAACATTTTAATTGGTGAACTGAGTAAAATGGATTGCCCTGTCCAATTTGAATGGGCATCAGAAAACTTACTGAGGACCTAAAAAGGAGAGGAAAGTTACATTTGCTCTCTTCGCTTAACTGATTGAGTTGACACCATTCTTTTCCTGCCCTCAGACAGGCACTCACGCCAGCAAGCGCTCTGAGTCCTCAGAAATTTGGAATCAGACTGGGATTTTTTTTTAAATATTTATTTTATTTATTTATGGATATAAAAGCTGGGGTGTAGGCCAGAGGTGTGGGGAGTGACAGGATTCACTAGAGACAGAGTAGAGAGCAGAACAATATTATTGACTAAAGTACACTTCTGAGAGGAGCAGCTGGCGAGACAGGAGAGGTCTGCTGTGCTTTGTGGGTCACCTCCCTGACTGTGGCTGTCGATAGTTTGATAGTACTGAGACTTAATCCCTTAAGCCAACAAGGAGACCCAGAGACTGGATTTTTTTTTTTAATAGTTTCTTTCCTGAGTCTCCAGTTTGCAAATGGTAGATGGTGGGACTTCTCAATTAACATAATCAGGTGGACTTTTTTAAATATTAAGTCCTGTTAGATAGATAGATAGATCGACAGACAGACAGACAGACACATTAGGTATAAGACATCTGTTTTTTTGGAGAACTAAATCTGTGTAGAGATGCTCATGCTCACTAAATGTTATTGAAAGATAAATGAATAGAATATCCCAGGATAACTGTCACTTTTATAAACAAGACATATTTTTGAATGAGGTTAAAGAGGGGAAGATGGAAATTTTGACATAAATCTGGTTCAGCACCCTTTATATTTTCAACAGGCCTAATCCCAAGGTCCTTTTAACCATCTTACACATAATAGATCGCAGACCATTCCTGAACAGTTTTCCTGTTATGCAACTATCCTACTTTATATTTAGGTTTATCCTCCTGATGATGTTATTGGTACCTATAAAGCAGGAAGCACTTACTGTAGCTAGGACTTCATATCTCAAGCATCTTTTAAAACAAAGAACTTAAGCATATGATTCAGAAATCCAGATGAGCCAAAGTCAGTGCTCAAATTTATAGATAATTCCAATGCGGCAGCAGCAGAAGGACTGGGCTGGTGGTGTGGGCAATGGAGGTGACCCAGTCTGCCAGGTCCTCTAGGAAATGGAATGAGAATTAGTCTGGGGGGTGGCTGTCATCCTCCCAGCACTGAATTTTTCATTAGTCTTTTTTTTCTTCTGTGTTCATCTGTACATTGCTGTGAGCAGAAATATTATCCAAATGAACACTCTATACTATGCAAATTGTTAGCATACAAGTAAATATTGAATAGCAATGAAATTGTGAAAATCTAAGCCCTATCAGTTGACTAATAAAGATAAAACCATGCCACACAGAAGGTCCTGATGAGCTTCCAGTCTACAGCATTCACCTACAAACTCCTTGGCTGCTCAATATTGCACCATAAAACATAGTACATCAGGTGGCATGCACAGCATGATTTTGATATTCATCGTTTTCAGTAGGTACTGTAGAGTAACTGTAGGTAAAAGGTTTTAAAAGGTAGATAAAGTGGTAGAATTTCAGAGTGCAAAATAGTGTAACTATTAGCTGCAAAGGGAGGAGAGAAAGACTGCATTGGCCAGTGAAGTGCCTACTAAAGCGTTTGTCAAAGTCTATTTCTGAGAAAAAAAGTAATATACATGCTATTTCCTTTGACTAAATCTCACATTCTCTCTGAATTCTATTATAGTACTAGGATTCACATTGAAAATTATAAACTGCCAAGGAAAAACACCAACATGGACAATAATATTTTTTCAATTTGTATAGCAATCCTTTCTCTGACTTCTGGTATTAGAAGAGAGTACCAGAAGGAAGAAATACATTTTAAAAATCAGGGTGTCATTTTTTGTTCAATTGAAAAAATATGGATCTGCCAGTTCAAAGAGATCTCCCTATCTGCGCACTATCAGAAACACACACTGTTTTTCTCTTTCTCTTCACAGTCTTTGTGGCAATGTTAACAGACATGAGAATATTCATTTTCACATGTTGCTTAAGAGCATACCTTTTCTGTTATTCAAATATTCAGTAATGAAATCAGTTATCAATTAAATCAAACTATGAATGCTTATTAAATAATTCACTTTTGCTTTATAACTCAATTTAAATGTTTTATTTAGTTTATAATACTGAATGTGATTCAAAGACATAGGATTACACTTCCTCAAATGCATGTCATCCTACCTCACTCACCACCACAGCATCCTTTGTCTTCCATAGTCCAAGGAGCCTCATTCCCACTATCCTTCTTCCCTGACCCCATAATTCCTCTCCCAATTTTGTAGTCACAATTCAATAGTCAAACGACCAGCATTTATTATAAGTTTGGTTTTGTCTAACCCTTTATTTTCTCTCTCTATATCCCACATGTAAGTGAAGCAATCCAGTATTTGTTTTATTTTTCCTTCTGAATTATTTTGCTTTGCATAAACCCCGTCAGTTCCATCAATGTTGTTGCAAATATCAAGAGTTTTTTTTTTGTTATTGCTGAATAGCATAATATATTCTTAATATATTAAGCATAGCATGTCTTCTTAATCTATTCATCTCTTTGAGCACTTAAGGTTTTTCCCTAAGTTTGCTATTGTAAATAGTGTTGCAATGAACACAGACATGCACATATTCCTTCAAATTAGTGCTTTGCATTCTTTGAGTAGATACTCAGGGGTGGAATTTATATTTTATAAACCTACATACTCTTTTCCACAGGAGATGCACCAGTCTACATACATTCGTCTCAACAGTATAGGGGGGTTTCCTTTTTCTCTACATCTTCCAGGACTTGTTTTGGATCTTTTTGATCTGGGTCATTCCTACATGTATGGGATGCTTCTCATTGTTTCAATTTGTAGTTCCCTGGTAATACAAGATAGTTAGAATCTCTTCATGTATCTGTTGCCATTTATTTGTCTTCTTTGAAAAAGTGTATATTTCTTATGTGCATTTTTAAATTGAGTTATTTGTTTTTCTTTGTTGACTTTTATAAGTAGTTTATATATCATATTTGTCAGTCCTTTGTCAGATATATGATCCACAAATATTTTCTCCCATTCAGTGTAGTATCTTTTTTTTTTTAAGATTTATTTATTTATGCATACAGAGCTGGGGTACAGGCCAGAGGTGCAGGAGTGGAGTGGCGAGAGGATTCGCCAGAGACAGAGTGGGGAGCAGAACAGGCAGATCGACGAAGTACACTGCTGAGGGGGAGCAGCGGGCCGGTCAGGAGAGATCTGCCGCACCAAGTGGTCACCTCCGGGGCAAGCAGGGATCAAATGCGGAAGTGGCTTTAGCTTCTTAGTGCTGTGCTTTTACCCGTTGCACCACCAGGGAGGGCCTCTTTTTTTTTTTTTTTTTTTTTTAATGACAGTTTCTTTCATTGCTCAGAAGCTTATTTGATGTACTGTCATTTGTTTACATTTTCTTTGGTTTCTCTTGAGTTCACAAAGACTAAAAGCAATATCTGAAACTGTTTTGTGTGTGTTTTCTTCAATGCATTTTATAATCTCAGGTCTTCTATCCATGTCTTTGATCCATCTTGAATCAATTTGTGTATGAGTTGTGATAGTGCTTCACTCTTTTGCATGTTGCTGTCCAGTATTTCCAATACCATTTGTTGAAGAGATTCTCCTTTTTCAAATAGTTTTGGTTTCTTTGTTGTAGATTAATTTTCTGTAAAGGTATAGATTCATTTCTGGGATCTCAAGTCTATTTCACTGGTCTGTGTATCAGGTTTGTTCATCACCATACTGTTTTGGTTACTATAACTTTGTAGTATAATTTGAAGCCTGGGAGCATGATATTATCAAAGTTTCTCTTTTTTTGTCAGGATTGTTTTAATTATTTGGGGTAGTTTGTAGTTCCATGTTAATTTCAGTAATATTTGTTCTATTTCTTATTTTTAAAAAGATTTATTTATGCATACAGAACTGGGATACAAGTGAGAGGTGCAGGGGAGGTGAGAGGATTCACAGAGAACAGAACAAGATGATCAATGAAGTACACTGCTGAAGGGAACAGCGGGCAGATCAGGGAAAGTCTGCCATGCCATGTGGCTCACTTCAGGGGCTAGGGAATCAAACATGCACTGAAGCAGATGCGACTTGCTTGCAGTGTTAGCTTTAATCCATTGTACCACCAGGGAAAGTTTTGTTCTATTTCTTTAAAGAATGAAATTAGAATAGTAAGGATTACATTGATTCTGCATGTTGATTTTAACAATGTTAATTCTTCCATCAATGAGCTTTTCCATTTCTATATCTTTTCTATTTCTTTTAACAACACATCATATTTTTTTTTGTATAGCTTCTTTATTTCTTTTGTTAAGTTTAAGCATAGGTATTTATTCTATTTATTGTGATTATAATGGGACTGTTTCTTGATTAATTTCATTTTCAGCTCACTATTTGCATATGGAAATAAGTGATTCGTATATTTAAATTTTTTACCATGACACTTACTGTATTAATTTATTGTTTCAATTGCTTTTTTCTAGTGGACACGCTGGTTTTCTTTTACTAGTAACATGTCACCTGCTGATAGTTTTACATCTTTTCTTTTCTTTCTTTCTTTTTTTTTAATCATTGTGGGCTCATTTTGTATCTTGTCCTTGCCTAACGTCCATTGCTTTAGCTAAGATTTCCAATACTATGTTGAAATACAGTGGTCTAAGTTGACAAGGAATTTGAGAAGAATGGACTCATAGCTGGAATTACTTGTAGGGAAGGTAGACTAGGTATGAACAAAAGTCTAGCTTTTTAGATATGCTTATCTAAAGATAACAGATGAGAAATCACAAAGAATCTGGGGCACAAGGTTATATCTGGCAGTTCCCTGAGATATGAGATGGGTCATGAAGACTTTTTATTTTCAGATGTGGTAAAATACACATATTATAAAAGTCAAGATTTAAAATATTTTAAGATTACAGTTCAAGATTTTTAAGTAGTATATAATGTTGTATACTCCACCCAATCTTCAGAACCCATTTCATCTTGCAAAACTAAAAATTGATAACAGTTAAAGAGTAATTCCCCATTTCTTCTTGGCCTAGACCCTGACAGCAACCATTGTATTTACTGTTACTATGATTTTTTCTATTATAAGTATCTAACATGAGTGAAATGTTAGAGTACTTGTCTTTTTTTGTGATTTTGTTGGTTTCACTAAGTGTACAATCCTGTTTCACCCATGTTGCATTATGTGCTAGAATGTCCTTACTTTTTTTTTTTAATATTTTTTTAAAGATTTATTTATTTATTCATACAGAACTGGGGTACAGGCCAGAGATGGCGGAGGGTGAGAGGATTCACTAGGGACAGAGTGGGGAGCAGAACAGGCAGATCCACGAAGTACACTGCTGAGGGGAGCAGTGGGCGGGTCAGGAGAGGTCTGCCACGCCATGTGGTCACCTCCGGGGCAGGCGGGAATCGAACTCATGCGGAAGTGGCTTTAGATTCTCAGTGTTGTGCTTTAACCCACTGCGCCACCAGGGAGGGCCAGAATGTGCTTACTTTTTAAGTTTGTGTAATATTCCATATTTAAGACTATGCCATGTCTTCTTTACCTAGTCATTCATCACCATATATATCATAGGTTGCTTCTATTTTTTAACTATTGTGAATAATACTGGGATGAATATGGCCATACAAATATCTGTTCAGGACCCTGCATTCAATTCTTCTAGATACTTAACAAGAAATGGAGTTACTAGAGCATATAGTAATTCTATGTCTGAGTTTTTAGAGGCCTCACCACACTGTTTTCTACAGCAGCAGCATCACTTGGCATTACCACCACCTGTGAATGAAGAGTTTCATTTAACTACCTGCAAAATAGCTCATTATTTTCTTGTTTTTTGGAAGTAGCATTCTAATGAGATAGTGCAAGAACTTCAAGGACATATACTACTCTATTCAGTAGATGAATCTGCCCCTGCTAGGTGGTCTTTATTAAGTGTGTATTCTCAGTGTGGTTTCAGTCACCTAGTTTAATGATATCCTCTTACCATGCCTGCAGGATAAAGCAGAAAGTAGGCTTTCCAGTTAAGTAGTGCTTGCTGGATCAAGTATACTGGCTCCCTCACAATTCCAGAGCTGTGTATTTGTTACCCACTTTGTGATGCTGTGGGATGCAAGTCATTGAAACAATTTCAAAAAATAAGGCCTGCATTTGGCAATTTTGGAGGAAATGAAGCATATTACTTAAAAAGGCAGTTGTTAAGAGCTGAAGAGGACATGCTTAATCTCACTTCCAAGGCCTGAAATCCAAGCAGAAAACAGTGTTATAACATTGCAAAGGAAACCCCACTAATTGGGCAGAGCAGATTCTATCCTGAGCCTAAAACAATCTATAGGCTAAAGACCCTAAATTTTCTTAGTGACACTGAATAACAAATTTAGCCCATTATATTATAGGAAGAACTGTGGGAAGAAGCAAGATACTGAATAATTTTTAGAACACTGGTGTGAACATTTTTTTTAAAAGATGTATTTATTTATGCATACAGAACTAGGGTACAGGCCAGAGGCTCAGGGGTGGTAAGAGGATAGAATTTACCAGAGATAGAGTGGGGAGCAGAACAGGTGGACTGACAAAGTACACTGCTGAGAGGAGCAGCAGGTGGGTCAGGAGAGGTCTGCTGTGCCATGTGGATTGCCTCCAGGGTGAGGATCTAACTCATGCTGAAGTGGCTTTAGCTTCTTAGTGCTGTGCTTTAACCCGCTGTGCCACCAGGGAGGGCTCAGCATGAGCATTTTTTAAATAAATAAATGAGTTGTTTTCCTGTCCCATTTAGAAAAATTCAAGCAAAAAGCTTCAACTAATAGAAGTACGACTGTTAAGTGTAGATATGCGCCTTATTGAGCTGGCATTTCTAGCCCTCAGATCACACTGTAATTTACCTCAAGGGTCATTGCCCCATTCAATAAGTGACAAGTCAGCTTGATTTGTGTCTACTTGTGGCCACAGCATCCAGATGCTAGGTTCCATCAGTGTAATCAGAAAACATAAGCATCCAAGCAATTCTTCCCTTGGTTCATAATGATATTTTGGGATACAATCTGCTATTTAAAACAGCTGCTGTTGATTTACTTGGGACACATGCTGATTTTACGTCAAACAGAATATTATGTAAACTTCTCCAAGGAGTCCTAGGGGAAAAAAGAGTAGTATAGAAGATAAGAATTCCATTTATAAACATGTGCCTATATTTAAAATCCCCTGTGTAAAATTTTCAGGCACCCTGAGAAATAAATTTTCTATCTGACTTCAGATTTCCTATCTCAACACCCATGCTTCTATACTGATGCACAGCAAAGAGACTAAGGAAAGTATTCCCCTACTGACAATGCTGTACCAGTTCACTGATGAGCCTTTAATAAGTACTGAAATAATACTGACAACTGTCTAACTATTGTTAATAATGCACCTTACTTCATCTTATCTTCCTTTTTCAAACTTCCTTCTATTCCCTAACCTCAACAACTTCCATCATCTTTATCTTTCTCCAAATTAAATTGACTTGGTTGAACACATTTCTTGTGTACCTAGTTGTATTGAGGACAGAGAGCACATCAGATTGTAATTATGAGAATGATCTTTAGTTTCCTACTAGAAAGACTGACAGATGTGGACAGTTAATAGATTTCCAAATAATTAAATTTAATGAAATTCTAAAAAAGCTGCATAACTGTCTTAGTGGCATATCCATTACCACTCAGCCCTGTCTTTGCAGATGGCTATCGGCTCCTGTGACTTAGTTCTGCTATCACACTTGTGGCCTTTCCAATGGCCTTCAGTCGTTATATACATTCTAGTGATTGGGTCTCTTTTCACCACCTTTAAGTATTTTATCTGGTCACCGGGTTCTCAATTCTGCTTTCTTCAGTGGGCTGAACCAGCTATCTTGTTCTCTCTTTTTTTGCCAGCTCACCCTCCTCCAATCATATTCTGATTGCTTCAACTTACAGTCCTCATCCTGACCCATCTGTATTTCGGGAGTGACAACAAAAGGAGAAACAGGTTTTAATAGTTTCACCAAAAAGTTAATTCAAAAGCATATCCAAATGATCATTTTCCATTGTAGTCAATGATACACTAACATATCTAAGATGTACTAGGGGAAAAAATTTAAGACAGGAATTATTGAGAATCAATCACTAAACAAAAAATGCTATTCAATATCACTATGAGAATAAAGGCTACTGTTCCTTTAGCCTATACAGCACCCAACCTCCATATATGAGACCTATATAGTCTCAAAACATTATAAAAAGTTAAATTGCGTTCAGACCCTTAAACTAAAATTTTTTTAAAAAATCTTATTTCAATTCTTCTCTGAGACTTCCTTTTATGGGTACAGCAGAGCTGGGGACATATACTAACTTTGAGATGAGCGCTACTAAGAGTCTGCAAATACAGACGAGAGGGCTGTCCACAGGCAATGGACCCAACAACCAACAGAAATTCAAAATCTCAGTTATCTGAAGAAAATTATCTTCATTTTTTGAGTATATAAATTGCTCTGTAACTAGTCAATGAACTTCAGTCAAGTCCTCATTTCTTTGCCTGTAACCCACTTTCAACCAATAAAATTTAACAGCTTTGTTCTCAGCCCTGGTCCCCAAATGCCAACATAACCTCATTTTCTTCCTAATCAGGGAGGCAGATTTGAGTTTACCTCTTATCTGCTTGCCAAGTGACTAGCATTAAAGCTTTTCTTTTTTCTCAAAAGTCCTGGTGTCATAATCTGGTGTCTGCATATCACATGATAAACCCATTGCTGGGTGGGACTACCTCCTTCAGTTTCTACTTGTAAAGGGAAGATCTCTCAGTGCTGATCTTAAGGCCCCCTAGACCGTTTTCCCTAGAGGTTCAGCAAGTAGATTCTCTGGCTCTGCTCTGGTGATCCAGGCTTCTTAAGTACATTAAATTTTGAGAAAAGAAACAGCTCTATAAATAAGACATCTCTCTAAAGGGTAACGCCCATTATGCTGGTACTTTATTTTCTATTGGTCTCCTAAGACTGTGGGGTCGAGGTCCACCCTAAAAGAGTCTAGTGCATTAGAGTCCCAGCCATGAGATGGAGTCCCAGTGAAAATTTGGGTTAGAAATAAGGATAAATTTGGGTAAGAAATAAGGACAATATAAGAAGGACAAATACTAAGAAACTAAAGCCTGGTTCTTGGGTCAAGTCCCAGTTCCAGTTTGAGTGTAAAGTAATTTAGTTTAATCTGTGTTATTTTGCACCATTTTTATTTATATGTTTGTGCCGTGCTTTAACTGAATTTGGCTGAGTAGTAGTTAAATTTCTCTGGCAGTTAAAATAACACCCATTAGCATCTCAGATATGAGGGTCCTCAGAGTGGGAATATGAGAGACACTGCTCCCTTCAGCCCATTGGGTGACTCAGTGGAGGTGTCAGCATCCATATCCATTCCAGGTAGTCATACCTGTTTTGGAAGCCTCACCCTAAGAAAAGAACATATCCCATTCCTGGCTTAGAAGGAATTTCTAACTATACAGGAGGTAAAGGGGAAATGCCTAATCTCCCCTGAGAGACCTGAAATTCAACTGAGGACAGTGCTCTGAGCATTGCCAAAGGACTCCCAGGAGGGAAAGCAGAGCAGATTCGGAAGCTATGCAAAGCTGGAAGGTGCCGCGGTTTGTGGCCCCTGCCATGTGTGTTCACAGTTGGGAGATACAACTTCATCTAAGAGTGCAACAACAGGAAGTTCTGACAAAGAGTAAACTGGGAAAAAGGAAAGCATTTCTAAGAATTTCTCAGGGATAGTGTCCTATCCCTGTCCTCAGTGACCAGTAGTCCAAACCAAAGGCCTCTTATGGAGGTGGCACTGGCCATTCCATAAGAGCCGCGGCTGGTACACACTGATGGGTGGTGGGCCTGGATCCAGCTCACAGTCGCAGCTGAGGGAGTCTCCTGTGGCACTGCTGAAACAGCTGTGCAGCAAAAATCCAAAGGCTGAGTTGGAGAGTGCTGGAGGCAACAGCACCAGGAGGTGGCGCCAGACATGCAGAAGGCAGAGACAACGTGTGGTGGTGTCAAGAGGATCCAAAGCAGTGGACAGCTTTTATTTATTTATTTATTTTTTATCATTTTTTCAAAGATTTATTTATCTGTGCATAAGGAACTGGGGTACAGGCCAGAGGCTCAGGGGCTGCGAGGGGCTTCACCATAGACAGACTGGTGGGCAGAACAGGCAGATCGACGAAGTACACTGCTGAGGGAAGCAGCGGGTGGGTCAGGAGAGGTTTGCCGCGCCATGTGGTCACCTCTGGGGCAGGCGGGAAT
>NW_004567108.1:62001474-62023852 GCF_000260355.1 Condylura cristata | reverse complement strand
AAAAAAAAAAGCACAAAAGTACCTTGACTGCTTCACTGCTGAGGCTGGCTCCTCAGCATGGCTGGGTCTGATGCATCTCCAAACCAGGGAGCACAAGGTATGTGTGCTGGTTGTGGGGAGAAACCTCTTTCAGTGATATCCTGGCCAAAAATAACCTCTAGGTCACAGAGCCTAAACTCTCTTAGTGGCACTGGGTAATAAAATTAATACACTCACCACACCTCTGATCTGTACCCCAGTTCTGTATGCATAAATAAATAACGAGTTAATATATATATATATGTGTGTGTGTGTGTGTGTGTGTGTGTGTGTAACCTCAGATACTAATAAATATTCTGAAGAAAAATGATCAGTTTGAAGTATCATAATAAAAAAACAAGGGCAAGTACTATTATAGATAAAATGCCCTGGAAAGGACTTTTCAAAAGAGAATTTTTCAAAGATCTAAAGCAGACTCTGCAGTTTGCAAAAACAGTAATTGAAAGAGTCCTGAAGAAAAAATAATTCTCTGGAATGGTCACTGAATTTGAGAAAGTTCACACAACCAGTATATGTAGTAGGGAAGGAAGGAAGTTGGAAAAAAAGTTACAGTGGTAGGTAGAAGCCAAATTACATAGGAATTGTTGACCATGATCAAGAGTTTGGATTTTATCATAGAAGTTATAGGAATGTAGTTGAGGATTTTAAGTGAGATATTACTGGATCTTACGTAGGGTATAAAAAAATTAAGCTATTGTGGAGACAGAATTTGGCCAGTTGAGAAGAAGTGAGAACTCCATTAAGAGACAACTGCAGTAGCACAGATGAGAGATGATGGTGATACAATAGGATAAAAAACTTGAAATTGAGGAGTAGCTAATTTAGGGTATAATGTAGAAAATGGAAAGGATTTTACTGATAAAATATAAAGGAAACAAAGGATTCAAATGTGAACCTCATAATTTTGACTTGCATATATAAGTAGATGTATTGAATATGCTTAGTTTGAGAAATTTATTAGACAATGGAGATCTCAATGAGCAACCTGATATAAGTTTGTAGTTTGGAGAGGTTAAGACTGTAGTCATAAGGTATAGGTAATTTTAAGAATGAAACCAGATGAAATCATGTAAAAATATAAAGAAGTCCCAACATAGCGACCAGAAGGAGAGGAGAACATCAGAAGAGAAGGCTGAGAAGTAGCTGAGGCTATCAAGTGACCATTAGAAAATTACGATAGACTAGAAAACAAGAGCATTTCAAAAATAAGCATTGATGTTTCACTTGTAAATGATGCTGAGAATTTACAAAGATGTTATCAAAGAGGCAATACAGTCATTTGGTAATAGGAGAGTAATTGATGACTTTGCACAATGGTTTCCAAGGAGTGGTGAGTGTCTAATAAATTTCTCAAACTAAGCATATTCAAACCAAGGGGATTGGGTTTAAAACATTCAAAGTTAAGGCACATGAGAAGCACTGATAACTCTATTGTTTTTCTTTTTCAAGATATGTAGTAAAATAAGCACTAAGTAGAGCAAGTCTTAAAGTCATGAAGATTGTGTGCTCATAATTTATTTGAAGATAGAAAAATAAGAATATTTATATATCTATAGAGGTGGTCCAGTAGAGAGAGGAGAAAATTGATGTAAATGTTGTAGACTGAATATTTGTGGCTCTCCAAAATTCATCTATTGAAGCCCTAATACCCAATATAGTGCTAGTCAAAGTTCAGCCTTTGGGCAGTGAACTACATCATGAGTTAGGAGTGCTCAGGAGTGGAATTTTGCCCTCCAAGAAGAGATACAATAGAAATGATATGTTTGCCACATCAGGATACAACACAAAGTTGCCATCTTCAAACTGGGAAGAGGACTCCAATCAGGAATTGAATTGGCCTGCACCTTGATCTTGGGACTTTTCAGCCTCTAGACTATGAGAAATAAATTATTATTGTTTCTGTCACACAGTCTTTGGTATTTTTTCTATAGCAACCTGAAGTGACAAAGACCAGATGGGAAGGAAAATGAAGAAGTACTGAAATTAAGGAGGATTAGCTTCTGTTAAGGGGATAGAAACATTGGTTTATATTGTGATAAGAGTACAGATCTGAATAATATCCTTTCAGAATAAATATATCATTGCTTCCTTTTTTCTTCCTTTAATGAAGATAAACATGTGGGCTATATAAGAAAGATAAGTGAAGAAAAAGGAACGCTCCTGCACTGTTGGCGGGAAAGCAAACTAGTCCAATCGCTATGGAAAGGTGTGTAGAGGACTCTCAAATCACTAAAAATGGAGATACCCAGCAATTCTACTTCTAGGAATCTGCCCAAAGAACATAAAAACATTGATTCAAAAGGACATTTGCACCCTTATCATTATTGCAGCACTATTTATAATCGGTAAGATAGGTAAGCAAACCAAATGCCCAAATATAGAATACTGGATAAGAAGATGTAGTACATAAACACAGTGGAATACTATTCAGCAATTAAACATACAAACTCATGCCATTTGCAGCAACATGAATAGAGCTAGGAAAAATAACAATAATAATAATAATAAACAGCCAGCAGGCAACTATAAGTTAGAGACTTTCTGCAAGGGAAAAAGACGTAGAGGAATCAAACAGTAGAGAAACGAACACAAGAGACAATGGTGTTGGTTCACCGTTGAGTTGGTGGTGGGAATTTTAAAAGGAATACACCTGACAGGAGAAAGCATGCAAGCAAATATTGTACAAAAATGAACAGTGATGTAATATATATATGATGTATATATATAATATAGATACATTAAACAATAAAAGCATGCTCAAAAAAAGATAATATATATATATATATATATATATATGTATATATGTATGTATGTATGTATACATATACACATATATGGATATATATATGTATCACTTATATATATGAATATAAGTAATATTCTTTTCATCTTTTCATACACCAGGAAACTGAGGCAACAATAGCTAAGTAAGTTGTCTGAAGTCAAACAGATAAAATCCATATCAGAGCCAGGATTCCTATTCAGCCTCCGTGTGGGTCGCCTGCGGTTCTTTCTGCTTTTGCACACAGTGCATGTATTCGTGATAGGTAAAGGGAATATCTCTCTTGGGAAGCCCATTCAAAATCACTGGTTTAATATCTTGTGGAAATTAAGTAAGGCAAACTTTGACAAATTCATTCAAAATGAGTTTCCTCAACTTTGATCTGCACCTGTCCTTTCCCCAATCAGACTTGCCTGAGAACTGAGTGAGCAGATGGTCGTTATGACTTATCAGGGGAGCACTACTATCTTTCTTCTTTTGCCAGCCCTTCCAGATGCATTTCTTCTCAAATGGCAATCTTACAAGTATATAGTTCATTCTGCTAGCAAATAGCCAAGGGACAGACTAGAAACATATTAGACAGTCTAGGGAAGATGGCCTGCAATTATCAACTTGCTAGGCCTTCTGCCCAAATGTACAATTAACAGTGGACAATTGTTCTGGGCTGGACACATCCATGTAATGGTCAGATCAAGGGATAGTTCACAGTACTTAATTAAATCTGGACATTTGAAACTCTCCTTGATATAAATTAGGAATTTACAATTTTCTCCCTTAAACAGATTTCTTTTTCATTTTTTTTTTTTTTGCTTGTTTTGTTTTCTCTCTCCTACCATCTAACTTGCCCTTTAAAAATATGCTCAGATTCTTCCAAGGATAAAACCAGAGTGAGAGACAAAGAGGATATGAATCCGAGAGGTGGTCTTCGCTATTCTGCCACATCTGCTTGAAATTCCACAGCTGGCACTGAATCCCAGAGATTACTACAAAGACTAATGAATCACACAGCTCCCAATCTTAACTGTGCTTGTGAAAATGTTCAGGGATTTGACCACAACATTTCAACATCAAGAATGAGAGTTGTGAGAGCACCCAGACATCAACTTGCTCATCTCTTGCCAGGTCGAATTTTTCCTTTCTGGATATGATTCTAGCAGATGCTTTAGCATGTCTTGTTTTAAACCTCTTAAAATGGTGGCATCTCTCCTTTTTCCATGGAGAGGCTATTTTACAGTCCAGACGTCTTTTCACCAGATTGTATTTTCCAGAAAGTTGCCTGAAATTCATCTTTTGTTAGTTTCTTTGCCTAATACACATTGATTCACTTTGGTGACTCACCAGCAATCAGCCTCTCTCCCTCACTGGCAGTTAAGAACGGGAATCTACAAATGATAGATCATCAGCCAATCACTTCCTCTATTCTATTTTCCTGTTTGATAAATCCAGCCTGCCAAGAAACTTTTTGGGCACTGAACACCTACTCGGTTTTGTTTTTTTTTTTTTATCGTTTATTCTGTCTTTTCAATTATCACCTCATCACTCTCAAACACTGCATGGACTGTTCTTATCCACCAAACTTGGCAGGAGAACTAGTCAGGAGACTCAGTCATCCACAGAATGCAGTTACTCACTGATTCCTTCCTGATCCCATGAAATTTCTTAAATTCCGCCATCAGCGATTATAGAGCAGATACAGTCAGCCGAAGAGACATGCTGCAGAAATGGTCAAGGGTGAGGATTCCAATCATTCTCCATGACCATGTTTCTGCCATGGATGTCTGGCTGTTTTGCTAGCTCCTTCTTCTACTTCCCAGACTCACTGGGACTTTACTTACAGCCCATCCTCCTCAGATTAGTTGCTACATTTGGCTCCTTCACTTTGACTTCCAAATTTTCTTCTACTTATATTTTTCTCTACTTTATAAATCCCATCTGGGTCTTTATTGTATTTATTTGATATATGTGTGTGTGTAAATCACTTTCATCCTTTTCCCTTGTGACAATATAAAACAGAGAGTTTTTTCCAACTTTTCATATACCAAAAACTAGGAGAGCATGGTCACATGACTTATCTGAAATCAAGCCGTTAATATCAGAATCAAAGTGGGACCCTGGGCCTTCCAACCACCCCTGCATTTCCACATAGCATGTGAATCAGTGACAAGCATGAGAATACCGCTGGCCACTGGTCCCTGTATTTAGGGAGGTGCTTCATAACCAAAACACACTTATTTTATGTGCTACTAGGAATTAACAGTCCAGCTTTCTTTCTTTTTTTTTTTTTTTAATAAAAAGTGCTAACCGTGGCCCTCTCTGGTGGCATAGCGGATTAAAGCACAGCACTAAGCTGCTAAAGGCACTTCAGCATGAGTTTGATCCCCATCCCCAAAGTAATCCACATGAGGTAACTCCCCTCAGCAGTGCACTTCATCAGTTGGCCTGTTCTGCTCCCCACTCTGTCTCTGGTGAATCCTCTCACAGCCCCTGCACTTCTGGGCTGTACCCCAGTTCTATATGCATAAATAAATATATCTTTTAAAAAAAGTGTTAATCTTATGTTATTTTAAATAGCTAAATGAGCATTTATCTCAAAGATAAATGTTGCCCTTTGTATTTAGGGCAATCGAGTTTTATTATCTTGAGATATTTAAGGACATTTTATTATAAAACAGTTTAATAAAATTTACATTTTAAACCCACGAAAATACCATTAGGTTAAGGATTTATAAACACAACTTTTTTCTTGCTCAGTTCTTGCTTAAACTTAAATACCACCCCCCCACACACACCGACAACCAAGCAAAAAGCTTTTGTCTTCATGAACTAATGTAATCTGAGTGATTCTGCTTTAGAAACCACAGAACTAGAGTAGAAAAAGAAAGAAATAAAAGCATCAACTGGAAAGTGAACAAGATCAGGAGGATATGACTTAACATACCTGTGTACTACTAAGTAAATCACTCTGAATTTCCCATGTATAAGAACTACAGTCTCTTTCAGTCTCCATACTGTATTTTAAGAATTTTTGTTTCAATAATCCAGTTCAGTTTACTAAAAAATTAAAATTAAAAAAAACAAAAACAGGGTTTCACATTTATGGCTAACTGCATATCCTAGGCAAATTAAATTAAGCCCCTAGCATGGAGCTGAAAGTTTGTTTCGCCTAACTGAGCAGCTAGTGGGTATGGATGAATTGAAGTACAGAAAAGCATTGTTTTCAAAGAAGATGATTAACATGCTCAGAAATGGGTAAAGAAAAATGTTTATGCAGTTATTTTTATAAACATTTTCAAATTCACTTATTAAAATCAGGGGAAATTTTAGTTCTGTCCTGTCTTCAATAAGGCGTTATACAATAAGGTGAGCTGCTTATTGCTAAAAAGAGGTATAAAACCCTCCAACAAAGACTATGCGTGATGCAGCAACACTCCATTATCTTTTACTACACCCACAGGAAAGTATGTTCTTGCCATTATCAGCTCATGGGTGGGTCCCCACTTGGATAAACTCCATAGTTTCGTCTAAGAAAACGCTACATCTGAGAAATTATACCTGGAAACATTGTGCCACTAAGGTAACTGATAGTGGGATGGAAAAGCAAAGAAATGAATAATTGGGGAAGATTATCTGAGATATTATTGTTCCAAAGTTTGTTGTATTAAATCCCTATTAACTTGCTGTGTTTGCTTTTGTAGTATTGAACGTCAGCGCAGATGGCAATTTCTCCCTATAAATCGCTACATTAGTATGTCCTTATAAATTTTTGTTAACAACAAACAAAGCATGCATTACTTTCCACATCTTACAATCATGAAAGGAACACCAAAAAGCCATACTTACCCAATTCACATACTCAAATCGCTTAAACAACACTTTAAAGATAGCAATTTTAGGCCCTCCCTGGTGGCGCAGCGGGTTAAAGCACAGCACGGAGAAGCTAAAGCCACTTCCGCATGAGTTCGAATCCTGCCTGCCCCGGAGGTGACCACATGGTGTGGCAGACCTCTCCTGGCCCGCCCGGTGCTCTCCTCAGCAGTGTACTTCGTCGATCTGCCTGTTCTGCTCCCCACTCTGTCTCTGGTGAAGCCTCTCACCGCCCCTGAGCCTCTGACCTGTACCCCAGTTCTGTATGTACAAATAAATAAATTTTAAAAAAAAAAAAAAAAGATAGCAATTTTAAATGACAGCTATCACTGTGATGATTTTGACTCAAGTTCTATCTATTTTTCCTGGACATGTACACGATTCTGAGGGTTTTATCTTTCTTTACCTTAATTTTTATTTTCTTTTCAACTTTCCTGCCCACTATAATGGAAGGAAGGAGGAAATACCACCGCTAGAGGCCAGTATATATAAGACAGAGATGTCCCAGAGGGACAATGCCTGAAAACTGAAGTCAGACTGTCGTGGGTATCATTTCCCAGCAAATGCATGATTCATTGGTCTGCCATGCAGATACATTATTTGGTCCCATGAATTTGTCATTTACAAAGAGAAGTAAGCCTTACTGTTTCAGGTGCTATCTGAGCCTTCAGTAAGTTCCTACTAAAAGTTTGTGAAGCTGACTAATTTGTTTTTTATATATGAGTACAGAACTGATTGTCAGAAGCACAAAAAGTGACCACCTCCATATAATTTATATTGAACTAGTATCATAGCATCCAACAGACACTTTCAAGTTTCATAAAATGTATGAAAATCATTTGTATCTTACCTTCCACTCCTACCCCAAATTCATATGCTAAAGTTAACCATCAAACCTCAAAATGTGAACCTAGTTTTAGACAGAGACAACTGAGTTAAAAATTAGGACATTAGTGTGAGCCCTTAACCAATTTGATTGTTAGCCATACAAGAAGGGGAAACTTGACATTTCACCAATATAAGGAGGGTGATATGAAGACACAGGGAAAATACAGCAACCTGCAAGTCAAAGAGAAATGTCTCCCACAGCTTCCTCCTTTACAGTCCTCCATTGCACCCATTCTTGCTGAATCTTGATTTTGGACTTCTGGCTTCCAGACATATGACGGATACATTTCTGCTGGTTAAGTCAGTTAGTTTGTGATGCATAGTCATGACAGCCATAGGAAATTAATTCAAATACTCATTTACTCACTCATTTCCCACACTTATGTAATAAATAAAGGACTTTCACCTGAAAAAGCATCCATAGGAGGCTCTCTACCACCACCTTGGCGACTGAGCAATTTTTATAGAAAAAAAGTCTGAATTAGATTCAAGTCATTCTCATTCCTGGCTTAAATAAGAAAATTCTCTTTTTCTCTCTCTTTTCCCTTTTTTTTTTTTTTTAAGATTTATTTATTTGTGCACACAGAACTGGGGTGCAGGCCAGAGGCTCAGGGGAGGTGAGAGGATTCACCACAGACAGAATGGGGAGCAGAACAGGCAGATCGACGAAGTACACTGCTGAGGGGAGCAACAGGCAAGTCAGGAGAGGTCTGCCACGCCATGTGGTCACCTCCGGGGCAGGCAGGAATCGAACTCATGCGGAAGTGGCTTTAGCTTCTCAGTGCTGTGTTTTAACTCGCTGGGCCACCAGGGAGGGCCTCTCTTTTCCCTTTTTAAGGATGTGTAAATTTTCTTCTTACAAACTAATATTAGCCAAACAAGTCATTTCTCTCCACACTGAGATTAAAGTTCCAATTATATTCTTTCCTGGGTACAAATACCTGCTAATAGCACACATTTTGCTGTTCACTCACTATATTGAATGCATAGTCAGTATAAAGTTTCCTATTATATACCTATGAGCCATCTACACACACATGTATAAGCACACATGTACATCTATCTATTTTTTCCCTGTCCACAAATTCTGGGTATGTGTTCTGAAGTGTCCATCCTAAAGATCATGGGCACAGCTCTCACCTATAATGGGTGGGGAGAGAGGATGAATGTGATCACATTCACCTACTTACCATTCACTGTAGAAATATAAACTTAAAACATATACATACCAATCTGATAAGCTATGTATTATTATTTTTATAGAAAATTATACAAACTCTAACTAGTAATGGTCAGCCACATTTGTATGTACTGGTCAGGACAGACACCTTCCTTCTTCCACAAGTTTTCACTGCAATCCCACCCCACACATATATCAAGGTTTCCTCCTCTACTACAACAAACTTCTGAAGCGACCAGGTGAAGGACTAGTGCTCAGCCTCATGCCCAGAGCAGAGCACATTGAATGTTTCCATAGAAGGAACATTAATTGGGCCAGGAGGCTTGGAATAGTACTAGACTCAAGAGATCTTATCTCCTTCCTTGTCAGCATTGCCTTCACATGCTACCCATCTCAAGGGCTCAGGGATGTTTAATGACGCTGATGTAGATCAGTGGAGATCAGTATTTAGGTTGTTCTCCAAGACCTCTAAAATGCCTGGGAACCATGCCCATTTTTGGTACTGAGTTCAGTGCTTATTGTTATTTATTTTTAAAGAAACCTTTCTAACATTTTTACAATTACTAGTTCTATTGAAAGCTATTTCAATTATTCAAATTAATTGAATCAGAATCTATTGAGCACCTATCCTGTGCTTTAGGCATAGCAGAAGTACAAAAAGACCAGTAAGCTCCTGTTTCAGGAAACTGAGAAACTAGGAGGAGGCAAGAAAACCACAAATAATCTGAAAAGGCAAAGATAAAGCTCCAAATGAGCTCAGATTAAGAATTGTGCAGGAATTCAGAAAAATCAGATATTACTTCTGGTTGGGTAAAAAAAAAAATAATATAGATCAGGAGTTGGCATTTGATATCACCTTTAGAAATGCATTCAGTCAGCCACTTAGTCAAAAAACATTTAGTGAATCTCTACTGTGTACGAGGCCTCAAACTTGTAGTTGGGCACAGGCCCTCAACCTTGCTGCCTTCAAGGCATCTTTATGCAAGTGATGAATTAGAGAATGAGCAAGTAAACTATAGCTTGTTATTGAGCTAAGGATTGGATAAACAGAATACACTGATATTATTAAACAGCATCAGTGATATTGGTGATGGTATAGTGTATCTGTTTGGCAAAGTGGACTACAGAAAAGAGTTTTGGTGACATGAGGGATGAGCTAGGATTAGCCATCTGAAGAGCAGTATCAAATTTTTCAAGACATTGAGAGCAGAATGCAAAAAAAGCTCCTAAAAATGGGGGAAAAAATTTGGGGTTATCAAAAGGTCACTTGATGGGAGATTAAGAGCAGTTAACAGGACAGGCCAACTTGAGAAGAGAATGGAGAAGTGGGTGAAGTTAGGTATTACAAAGCAATTGATATTTGAAAGGAGCCTGGATTTTTCTCCAAATTACAACAGTACTTTTGATGGATTTAAGGTAGGTCATGGCATGATGCTAGTTTGCATTTTGAAAAGAGGGAAAAAGTCAAATACCATGGGGAAAATGGACTGAAAATAGGCAATTTTTAGTAAATTACAATCCTATGCCCACACCTATATCCAGCTTGATGCATTCAAAACAATGTGTTTTACATGAGGATGAAGTTGGGAGATATAAATGTGGACAAATTTTAGATAGACTTTAGAAAAAAATAACAGAAATAAACTATCAGATGGAAATGAAACAGGGCAGTTAATTGGACAAAACAAAATAAGTAAACAATGCAACATAAACAAAGTTTCAAATATGAATAGTGGTATTTCTATGTGGCTTGGAGGATTGTAGAATGTCCTTGTAACAGAGCCATGAGAATGAGAGCATTACTCCCACTCCTTAATTCCAGTTTTATTTCCCACCCTCACCTCATAAAGATTTTGATAGTTCACAAACTGTATTATGTATAATTCTTACACAGATCCTTTTTGAAAAAAAAAAGTGGGTGTTTGTGGACAAATAATTTTTTTTAAATGATTTGACATCCCCTTCCTGGAGAATTATAAAGATAGTTGACACACTAAAGACTCTGAGATGTCCTTCAACACAAAAATATATTTAATTTTCTTAATGGTTAACCTTTTTCTCCACATTAATAAAACTTAAGGTAGGGTGCAGTGCAAAATAAAAGGTCCTGGACTCCTTATTCAAAAATCAGTAAGAATCTCAAAATACCCCCATCTGAGTTTTACAGGACCCACCTCCTCATCATGGGTTTCCTATTGTCCCCATGAAGTGAATCCCACTCATTGTTCAGACACCAGTACCTCAAGCATACAGTCTGCCCAACTGGGTCACAAAGGACCTTACTCTGCAGCTGGGAATTTCAGCAACCCCAGGGTTAGATCTTCACAAGGGCCCCAGACACATCCACAAGTGCATCAACTCAGCAGTCAGCTGCAAGTGCCTCAGGAGAAGATAGTTGCCCAAGCCTGGGCTGCCCAGGACCTCTATATATATCAGGGAATTTCAGTAACTCCCCAAAAACAGTCCCAGAGTCACAGCTCCAGGCAGGTGAGGTCCCAGCTACATGGCCTCTTGATCTAGCACTCCCCCAACCATCCCAGCCACCAGAACAAGGCCCAAAAGTGCTTTGGGAGAGACTGTGGCATACCCCATACCCTCCAAGACTCCAGTAGCTGTTCCCATCATCAAGTAAACATCCAGAACATGGGATAGAAGGGCTCACGTGCAACAAAAGCCTCAACGACAGCAGAGGAAACCCAAAGCAAACAACAGGGAGAAAGAAAAAATATGAATGCCCAAGCAAGTCCTCAAAACACCACAGGAAAAAAAAAATACCAGAACCAAGTCACAAAGATATGGAAAGCCTTTTTTACCTATCAGACATAGAATTCATGATCAAGATGAAAGAATGGGAACAATACAAGGAAAATTCAGAAAAGGTTATGAACATTATGAAAAACTATTAAGAAACATAAGATTGAAATTGGAACTTTAGTGCCATTTGCAGCAACATGGCTGGTGCTGGAAGGAACTGTGCTCAGTGAAGTAAGTCAGAAGGAAAAAGAAAAAATCAGATAGTTTCACTTTTAGGAGAAATATAGGGTAGCCAATTAAAGGATAAGGGAGGGAAAAAATGCACATGACTATTAATCAGAGACATTCAAAAGGGAGGGCAAGGTATTAAAACAAGGGTGGGAAGAGTACAAGAAACTATGGTGACTTGGTGGTGGGAATTTATGGGGACTACACCTTAGAGGAAAACAAACTGTACATAAATGAATAATCACATAATATATAAAGAAATAAATAGAAAAAAAAACTTTAAAAACAAGAAAATAACAATTGCAGGAAGAAGAAAAAATCATGACAAAACCATGGAAGTAGAATAAATCAAATGAAAGGAAAAATCAGTAATCTTGCAGATGAAGAGATAAGTGGCAAAGTAGATGAAGAAAGAGCGAAACAAAGGAAAAAGATTGTAGTGAAAGGGCCCTCCCTGGTGGTGCAACAGTTAACGTGCAGCACTATGAAGCTGTCTGTGATCACTGCAGCACCCTGGTCAGGGAGCTGACCCACATGGCATGGCAGACCTCTCCTGACCTGCCCACTGCTCCCCTCAGCAGTATATATCACTTGATCTGCCTGTCCTTCTCCCCACTCTGTCTCTGGTGAATCCTCTCACCCCCACACCTCTGGTATGTACCCCAGTTCTTTTATGCATAAACTAATAAATCTTTTAGAAAATGAAATATTTCAAGAGTTATCTGACATCATGAAGAAAGGAAATAAAAAAGTTATAGCAATGCCAGAAGGAGGAGAGAGAGAAAAAAACTGAAAATCTAATTAGGGAAATAGTGGGGGACAATTTCCACAACTTGAAGAAATTAACACAGCCATACAAAAAGCAAGAAGATGAACCAAGCTGCTTAGTAAAAGGAAAATCACCCAAAGACACATAATAGTCAAATAAATGTGCAAGAGTCCAAGAAAAAGTAACGAAGTTGATAAAGTTGAAGAAACAGAAAACCTATAAAAGAATGCTGATTATGCTAACATCTCTGAAGAAAAATACAATATTCAAAATACTTCAATGTGAAAAGTGTAAAATACTTGAAGTACTTTGAATATGGACAATATAACAGGAAGACATAACATTCATCAAGATATGCTCAGGGCCACTAAAATAATCAGACGACAACTGCCAGATCTGAAAACAAGCAGAGAAAACACACATTGGTAGGAGATTTCAACATCCCACTGTCACCAGTGGACAAAGCAATGAGACAGAAAAATTAAAAAATAAAAGTAAGTGTCTTAAAATAAACCCTAAAAGGAGTCGGAGTACCTATACAAGAAAAACTACAAAGATTTTTTAAAAGAATAAAAGACACACACACACACACAAATGGAAACATAATCCCTGTTCATGAATAGGAAGGATCAACATTGTCATAATGACCGTTCTATCAAAAGCAACTTATAGTCAGTGAAATCCAATAAAATCCCAAAGGCATTCTTCAAAATATATAACAAATATTACTCAAATTCATATGGAATCACAAAGAATCTCAAGTAGCCAAAATTCTCCTGACTAAAAAGGGGGAAACCAATTTTTTGAACTTTAACTTACACTATAAAGCCATTACAGATAAAACAGTATGGTAGTGGAACAAAAACAGACACCAGGCCAATGGACTAGAATTGAGAACCCAGAACTAAAACTACATATTTATTACAACTAAAATATAACAATGGAGCAGAGTATATACACAGGAACAAAGAACGCCTGTTCAATGAATGGTACTGGAAAAATTGAAATGTCACATGTAAAAGAATAAAAGTAGTTCATTTTCTCACATCATGCACATAAATCAATTCCAAGATTTGGAAGCACAAAACATATACAAAAAAAAATAGGCAAAACACTCCATAATATAAATTTCAGAAACATATTTGCAGGCTCCTCTATAGCAGATAACAAAGGAGAATATAAACAACTGGGACTACATCAAACTAAAAAAAAATTTGTACAGCAAAAGAGACAGTGATCAAAACAGAGACACCTTCTGAATGGAAGAAAATATTTGCACACCAAAAATGAGATAAAGGATTACTATTTGTATAAGAGCTTATACAACTCAACAAAAAGAAAATAACATGATCAAAATATGGGCATAAGATTGTTAAGTAATATTCCATTGTGTAAATAACCCACATCTTTTGGATCCATTCATCTATTTTGGGCATCTGGGTTGCTTCCATAGCTTATCCATTGCAAATTGTGCTGCAATAAGCATAGGGGAGCAGGTGCCTTTTGAATTACTGTTTTTGTGTCCTTTGGGTAGATAGATTCCAAGGAGTGGAATTGCTGCATAATATGGAAGCTCCATGTTTAGTAGTTCAAGCAATCTCCATACAGATCTCTATAGTGGTTAGACCAGTTTGCATTCCCATCAACAGTGTAGGAGAGTGCCTTTATCTCCATGGGTGAATCTGTGGTAGGAACTTCACAGATAAACCATATATTGTACAAAAATGGAGGATGATGGAATGACTATATTTTAAAAAATGTGCTGGGCCCTCCCTGTGGCACAACGGGTTAAAGCACAGCACTATAAAGCTAGCTGCAGCCACTTCAGTGCAAGTTCGATCCCGGCCAGGGAGTTGACTCACATAGTGTGGCAGACCTCTCCTGACCTGCCTGCTGCTTCCCTCAGCAGTGTACTTCACCCATCTGCCTGTTCTGCTCCTCACTTAGTCTCTGGTAAAGCTGTTCACTGCCCCTGCACCTCTGGCCTATACCCAGTTCTGTGTGCATAAATAAATTAAGTTAAAAACAAAAATGTGCTAAGAGGAAAACAATTCATTATATGACATAGTTGAATGAAAAAAAAAAATGGGCAGAAGAGCTAAATAGACATTACTCCAAAGAAGACATGCAGATGGCCAACACACATGAAAAAATGCACATCAACATTTTTCACAGGGAAATACAGATCAAAACCCAATGAGATACTGCCTCATGCCTGTGAGAATGGCCCATATTGAGAAAATCCCACAAACAAGAAGTGTTCGTGGCAGTATGGTGATAAAGGAATATTTTACACTGTTGGTGGTAATGTAGACTGATCCAGCCCCTATGAAAAGTGTGGCAATTTCTCAAAAGACTAAATATAGATTTGCCGTATGATCCAACTCTTCTACTCCTAGGTATCTACCCAAATAACACAAAAACAGATATTAAAAAGAGAACTTGAACTCCTATTTTGATAGCAGCACTATTTACAATAGCCGAAATATGGAAACAACCTAAATGCCTCAAAACTGATGAGTTGATCAAGAAGATGTGGTACATACACATGGTGGAATACCACTCAGCAAGCAGAAAAGATAAATTAATGCAATTAGCTGGGACATGGTTTGACCTGAAAGGGAGTATTCTAAGTGAAATGAGACAGAAGGAAAAAGATAAATAAAATGTACTATTGGGCCTGTATTGAACCAAGCTAATGCCATTTTGTGCTAGCTGCCATTTTGCTTCTGTATTCTGCTTGCTGCTTGCTACAATAGGAAATTCCCCAAATAACTTTGCTGTACAAGGAAAAAAGATACTTGTAAAACAGATTACTGTCTGCAACAGGACCATGATGCAGATCATATGGTTCGATAAGACTTGACAAACATCCTTGGGCCACTGTAAGAATGTTATCTCTGTAACAACTGAGTTTCAGTTCCTTGCCTGCAGTGTATAAAAACTGGTTTCTGTAACTGCTTGGGGCCTCACTCTAAAGGGTGATCATACTGGCTGACCAATATTCGAAAACCGGAATTAAATCTTGAATCTCTGTTTCCACATTGCCAACTGCTTTATTCTGGAGGCTCCAATATACACTTATTATGTATTATCTAGAGAAAAAAACCAAAGGCTTAGACAAGGACAATCTATAAGACTGACCCTTGAAAGCAGACTGTAGTTCTGAACCATCCTGTAGTAGAAGGGGATGGATTGCGAGGGGCAAAGAAAAGAATGGGGTAAGGGACAGAAAAGGGAGGAGGGAGATCACAGTGAATTGTGCACACTTTAGTAGTGAGGTATCGATGGTGCCTGAAACTGAGGAGAGAAATTGTGAATTGTGACAAAATATTTTTTAAATGTTTTATAAGTTAGAAAAAAAAATGTTAAAGGAATCTCAAGACTGCAACCACAAACCGGTAATCCAAGTTTGGACCTTTCTGTACAGAGGTTTCTGAGGAACTACAGGAAGCTAGCACAAATTCAACCAGGAGACACAGTATCTTCAGGTTACAGAAGATAAAAAAGTGAAGTGGCTTCTGGATGATCTCACAAGAGGCATATAGTGGTACCAGATCTGTCTCCTGAACTTCCCAATCATTTATACCAAATTGGCTTCTACAAGGTGGAATTGGGATTTAAGTGAGTAATTCTTTTTGTTATATTTGTAATTGATATCACTGTGCAGGCAGGTGCACTGATGTCGTATCTGGTTTTAACCCAATTTCAGCAGATTTTAATCACCTTTAGAGAACTCCACTTGCATGGTTTACCTCTAACTTGCTACGGAAGACAAATTCACTGTTTTTTCCAGCCATCATCTTGGTTTAATACAAATTATAACAACCTAATTATTTCCCTCAAAGAATTCTGGGAAAAAAATGTCAAAACTTCCTGATTAAGGATAATTAAGAGAAAGGAAGAAAAAAATGATAGTTATCTAACTCTTAGCCTGTTTGTGAGAAAGAAATAAGTACTTTCTACCACATTCTATGAAGCATGTGTAAGTACTAGTAGGTATACAAAAAGGAAAATGTCCTTTCTCCTCTAAAGAAGCTAAAGCAGGGCCCACCCTCGTGGTGCAACAGATTAAAGCACAGCACTGTAAAGCTCACTGCAACTGCTTCAACACAAGTTCGAACCCCTGCCAGGGAGCTGACCCACATGGTGCAGCAGACCTCTCCTGTATCACCACTCCTGTATCAGCAGTGTATTTCAGTCAGTCTGCCTGTTCTGCTCCCCCCTCTGTCTTTTGTGAATCCTCTCATCATCCCTGCACCTCTGGCCTGCACCCCAGTTCTGTATGCATAAATAAATAAATCTTTAAAAAACAAAAGAGATGCTAAAATAGTCTGTGTAGAAACAGAATGTGCTAAGTTTAGAAAATGCTCTGCCCTATGAAACTATAAAAGGGCCTTTATAAGGAAGCTTAGTTCTCTGATAAAACAAGTGAAGATTGTAAAGGACAGGACAAAGATGAGCCCTTAAAAGGCCAGCCCCAATTTCTCAGACAGGATGAAGATGTGGGTAGACAGAACACAAAAGAATAGAAGGGTTAGAGGAATAGAAGGGTTAGAGAAAAAAAAAATAGAGATTCTACTGTTTTGCCTACTGCATTAGCTAAAGTTCTCCAATAGGATATTGCATATGTATATGTGTGTATAGCTGTACTATACATACTTACATAGATATATAGAGAGATGTTATTTTATAAGGAGTTAGATCACATTATTATGGAGGCCAGCAAGCCCCAAGATCTACAGGGTGAGTTGGAAAACTGGACACCCAGAAGAGCTGGTATTATTGTTCCAGTGCAAGTCTAAAGATCTGAGAACCAAGAGAACTAATGGTATAAAATCCAATTGAAAGACCAGTTTCAAGAATCAGAAAGCTATAAGGCAGAAATTTCTGGGGATCACTATATGGAAAGGGCCTAAATATGAGTGATGTCAACATATAAGAAAAGAGCTAAGAGATGAGAGGAGAGAAGTAAGAGTGTGAGAGAGAGTGTGTGTTTGTTGATGTGATGTGATTTGGTATGGTTTAAATCCTTAACTTTGCCTGAACAATTTAGTTCCATGAGTTACATCAGTTAGTTGTTTGAGTTCCATTTCATATTTAAGCTGATTTAAGGTAAGTCTTTTTCTTTGGTAAGCAATGAGTCCTGACAGATGCTGGGAGCACATTATGCTCAGTGAATAAGCCAAGGGAATGGACCTCCCTTATCTAAGAAGCAGAGAGCAAGAACCTGGCAGATTTGCTTTCCAAATGGTCCTTTTGAACTAAGTTACAGCATTGCTGAAGGCAGATGAGTGAGTTGGATTTATCTCCTGAGGCTGAAGCTAAATCTATCAATTACTAGTGTCACACTACTAGCTAGAAATAATTCTTTCCATGAAATTCCATTACTTTGACAATAAAAATCATCCTGTGTCATTTAATATAAACATATACAGTATACTGTCAGGACTGGGATAGGAAAGAGTGACATAGAGTTTAAAATCCCATTCCTATTGCTCTGAGTTATGGAAATGAAATCTGGGATACTATGTCAGTACAAGGATAAGGTAGAAATACAGATTGAGCTTCTCTTGATGTGATCAAGATGGTGGAATAGGAAACCTTGAACATTCCTTCCTTCCACAGATGATATTATTCAACAGCAATACATAGACCACTCCTCTGCGAGAAATCCACATACTAGATGAGAATGCCTTTTATGTGGTACCAGTGAAAATCTAACCACATAAAAATCACTAGGAAAAAAGGGAGAACTAATTTTCAGCATTATCTCCAAGCATAGGGTAGCCCTGTGATCAGGTGAGAACCCCAAGCACACTTCTCATAAAGGAACAGAAGAGCTAGGCCACATATCTGTTGCCCTAAATTTTCTGACTATGACCCAAGGATCGACTTGTATCTTGCCTGTCTTAGATTGTTGACATGACCATTTGTCTCCTTGGGTTGCTGAAAATAAAGCAGTGATTGGATTGATATACAAACAGTCACTACAGTTCCTCCCTCCTCAGAACAGTGACAGGCCAATAAACCCCAGCTCTCAACTTTTCCCTATGGAGATTAAAAAAAAAAAAAAGAATTACACATCTAATGTCCCAAAATTTCCTAATGTTTGCTTGAGTAACTGACTTCAGACTCACCTATATTGGAGAACAGATAGGATCTTACATACAATCAATTTCTATGGGCTACAGAAAAGAAAGATAACAATTGATCTAGCACAAAAATAACAGTCTCCCTGCCTAGAGTACAGAAATCAAACAAAACACCCTACCCAGACGGAAGATTTTCCTGAGGAGGAAAAGAGTTGGACAGAGAATTCAAGAATACAGCTTCCCTGGGCACTGCATGAAGAACTGGTTTCAATCTCACTTGTCTCAGAATGTTGACAGAACCTTTCATTTATTAGGTCTTAGTAGTACTAAGAAAAAAGAAGACAGGTTGGAACAGATCAAGCTTTGAAAATTTTCCAGAATCTCTGACTGGACATATTGTTGAGAATTTTCTCTTGTAGATTAGTCCATGAGACTAATAAGAGAAGTGACTGCTATTGTATAATACACAGACACCAACAGAGAGTGAAGGAAAATAAGAGAAACAGAAAAATATGTATCACCAAAACCAAGTTTAATTTCCAGGAACCTCAATGATATGAAAATATATTTTACCTTATAGAGAATTCAGTTACTATTATGATTACTAATATGATAATGTACAGAGCAATGAATCAACAGAATGAGTATTTTTTTTTTAAGATTTATTTATTTGTACATACAGAACTGGGGTACAGGCCAGAGGCTCAGGGGCAGTAAGAGGCTTCACCAGAGACAGAGAAAAATATGTATCACCAAAACCAAGTTTAATTTCCAGGAACCTCAATGATATGAAAATATATTTTACCTTATAGAGAATTCAGTTACTATTATGATTACTAATATGATAATGTACAGAGCAATGAATCAACAGAATGAGTATTTTTTTTTAAGATTTATTTATTTGTACATACAGAACTGGGGTACAGGCCAGAGGCTCAGGGGCAGTAAGAGGCTTCACCAGAGACAGAGTGGGGAGCAGAACAGGCAGATCAATGAAATACACTGCTGAGGGGAGCAGCGGGCGAGTCAGGAGAGCTCTGCCATGCCATGTGGTCACCTCCGGGGCAGGCAGGAATCGAACTCATGCGGAAGTGGCTTTGGCTTCTCAGTGCAGTGCTTTAACCCGCTGCGCCACCAGGGAGGGCCCAGAGTGAGAATTTTAACAAAGAGGAAGAAAAGATTTAAAAGTACCAAATACACATCACATTGCTACAGAAAACTATAATGAAATGAAAAAAAAAATACATTAATCATGCTAAGACACCACAAAAAAAGAAAACTAAAAAAAACAATGTCATGCTCAACATATAGGAAAAAAATAAAATACAAGATATTAGTGAATCAGATTTAACAACAACTCATTAAAGATCTGATACACTATGACCAAGTGTCATGTTGTATCCCTTCGATGCAAGGACAGTTCAACATATGAAAATCATTACACCATATATATAATATTTTATATATAACATATATAATTCTATTGAAGTAGAATATTATTCTTCCTCCAAAAAAAAAGGATATTTTACTATCTAAAACATGGAAAAGACGAGAGCTTACTATATTATGCTGATACTACGTGAAATAAATGAGTCACAGGAAGACAAATAGTGCACGTGTCCATTTTTATATCCAAAGTAGTTAAATGTATAGACACAAAGAATAGAATATTGTTTTACATGACTGGGGGGAAGACAGAATTGGGGAGTTGCTAACCAATGGGTATAAAAATTTCACTTATGAAATGTCCTAGAGATCTGCCATACAACAATGCACCAATAGTTGACAACACTGTATTGTCCACTTTAAAATATACGAGGAGAATAGATCATGTGTTGTGAGATTTATAATGAAACAATATACAAAATGGAGAAAAGAATAATATCCAATAATGTTGTGGCAATTTGGTTATTATTTGGGGAAAATATATATTTAACCAAATGAAAGAGCATAAAATAGAGAAACTGGAGATATTCACGTTAGTGCTACCTTTAAAGAACTCTTAGTTGATTGCTAGATTATTTCAATATTACTTCTTTCCCTCTCTCATTTGCCTACATTTTTCCTCTTTATTTCACATTTTTTGATTTTCTAGTACTAGATGCAGTTACGAAGTTTGACAAAAGGTAGCAATTGGGATTGGAAAAGTAAGCATGGTAGAAAGAAGAAAAACATGCATCACCATTATACTATGGTACAGAGTGATCTAAAAATGACTCAGTAATGTCTTGGAAAACGGGGAATCATTCACCATTTGTAGGGATGTAATCATAAATGCTCTCATCAGGCCTCCCCAATGGTGCAGGGTTTAAAGACAATGCTGTCAAGCTTACTCCAGTCACTGCATCACTAGCTTGATCCATGACTAACCCACATGGTGCAGCAGATCTCACCTGTCTAATCTGCTGCTCCCCTCAGCAGTGTATTTCAGTATATCTGCCTGTTCTACTCCCCACTGTCTCTGGTGAATCCTCACACCCAACCCTCAATACCTCTGTCCTACACCCGATTTTTTTTTATGCATAAATAAGTAAACCTTTATTTAAAAAAGTTAAAGAATGCTTCTACCACTAAGGGATTCAGTATTTGTGAAGTAGTTATTATTCTGAAAAGACATGTCTGTTATTTAACCTTAGAATTGAGAAATGGTCACATATTCTGCTTTGTTTTTATCAGAAGAATGTTTACAGCCAAAATATGATCTATTCTATAAGTAACTAGATACTTTATGACATTAAGTTTATATCTTAAACTGACCTCTGCACTTACATAATTTTTCCAATTTTTCTTATTTATTTTCATTGCATTATGTTATGAACACTAGTATAATATATTCCAAAGACTTTGGTAGTAAAAGTAAATATTTTATATAAATAAATAAATATATAAATATATATATATATATATATATATATATATACACACACACACATAAGTAATTTATGTACATATATATTTTATTAAATTTCCAAAAACTTAAAATGAATTCAGAACTTTAAACAACAATTTAAACACTGAGGATAATTCCTTTATAGTAACCATATGTCTCTCAAATGTACAAAGCTAAAATATGCAAAGTAATATGCATTGCTTCAAAGAAATTATAGTTAAGTCAGTAGGACAAAACAGATAATCAAGATATTGAGTGAAGGACATAGATTCAGAGAGATAAATATAATCACTTAGTGTAAGATAAATGTCATCTCACACTTTAATGGAGAAAAGAGTAATATCCAATAGTGTTGTTGCAATTAGGCAATTATTTGGGGGAAAAGTTTGCTTTAATCAAATAAAACTTTTGATGACTTACTAAATTTTAGCAATTTACCTCAAACAAATGAAAAAATGTATATGATTATTCAGATCTTAATCAAGGATAATAGAATTGGTCATAAAAAGAAAAAAAATAGTGATATTATCTGAAGGGCCTTTGGTATCAGAGATTTCCTCTTCACCCCTAGGAAGGTAATCTGAGGTGATCTAGAGGGTTACTATACTCAGAGGATCCTATGACTTGTGGTGAAACTTGGGTAACTCCTGGACATCATGCTGATGATGACAAAGGAACACTGAAGAAACTTTACACTTTACAACGAAAGGTGGATAGAAAGAAGAATTTGGAGAATGAATCTGGAGTAAGAACAGAAAGTGCAAGTTTTCACTGCTATGTTTGACCGGTTGCGCTCTGAAGGAGAAAGGTAATTAGAGGTAGTGGAGATGCACCCTTGACTGTGAAGAGGTATGTTCAGAGATGGTGAGGTGGGCCAGACCGGCAAAAT
>NW_004567108.1:61924287-62001374 GCF_000260355.1 Condylura cristata | reverse complement strand
TCTGAAGGAGAAAGGTAATTAGAGGTAGTGGAGATGCACCCTTGACTGTGAAGAGGTATGTTCAGAGATGGTGAGGTGGGCCAGACCGGCAAAATTCACAATGAAAAAGAGATCAAATAGAGCAGTACTGCTCTCTGGGACTTAAGCTGATCCTGTAAATTAGCATTGAATATCAGAGGCAGGTCTGGAAACCTAGAAAGAAGAATATCATTAGTGCCACAAATACAAGCCGACCTGCACATCACTTTTACCAGTGATAGGACCCCTCCAGACCACATCCCCCTGAATCACAGATGCAGATCACTTGTCCCAAACAAAAAGCACCACCTGCTGTAACAGCAAAAATTCTGCACACATAGTATACTTGAATAGCCAGCATCCTTAAAACCCACAAAGTAGAGAGATGGAAAAATACAGCTCAGACACCTTGATAACTTAAAAGGACATATCACCACACAGAGAGAAGTCTTGTCCAAAATCCAACTAGAAAAACACAGTAGTCATTTTCTTCCTATCAGATACAGAGTTTAAAATTTACATGACAAAGAACTTTAAATAAGTGAAAGAAAACAGAAAATTTTATCAAATACATAGAAGAAAACTAAGAAAAAACATAGCTGCTCTGAGATAAATAAAACTGAAAGAAAATAGAAATTGAAACTAAATAAGAATGTAACAGAGGTATAGTTGTAAACAGATCAATAGAGGGAAAACATTTTGGAGAAGGCTATGAACCAATTGGAAGTTCAATGTAGTGGCCTCAAAAATGATAATGTATAAAGTCTAGGTAAAAGAAAAATGAGTAATATGAAAATAAAGAAGAAATACTTCAAGAACTCTCTAATTCCATAAGAAAAAAAGCAGTACAAGAATATTGTCTGTTACAGAAAAAGAAAATAGAGAGATAGCAACAGATATTTTATTTAAAGAAATAATAAAAGAGAACTTTTAAAACTGGTGAGGGAACATCTGATTACTTAATTGTAATGATTTCTACACCAAGACAAATAATAGTGAAAATTCTAAGAGCTCAAGACAGAATATTGAAACTGGCTAGAAAGAAAAATCAGATAGCCAGTAAAGTTACCACCATCAGGATTATAGCTGACTTCTCTGAGGAAACATTACATGGAGAGAGTGGAATATATATTTAAAATATTTAAATATAAAAACAGCCAAAAATAGTTTATCCTACAAGATTATCTTTCAAATATGAGCAATAAAATCCTTCTTAGCAGCTAAATTAGTTCACAAACATTACATTTACCCTACAAAAAAATATTGAAATGAGCTCTTTTATGTAAATTGAAGAGGAAGCATCCATAAAGAAACCAAAAAATTAGATAAAATAAAAAATAAGGACAAATTGGCAGTAGCAGACCCTCATATATCAACAATCACCTTAAATGTAAATCTATGGATTCATAATCAAAAGCACAGACCAGTTCGTCGCTTCGGAAAACAAATTTCAACTTTTTTGCTGTCTCTAGGAAAACACCTCAACTACAAATGTAAATATAAGCTCTGAGTAAATATTTGGGAGTACTAACCTACAAGTAAATGGGACACAAAGAAAGGCAGAGAGAGCCATATTCATCTAATTAAATAGATATCCAGTTAAAAAAAAAGGTAACCAAAGACAGGATTGGACACTTTATAAGAGAACTGTAAACCAAGAAGACATAATATTTGTCAATATATATTTACCAAGTGAAGGAGCATCAACACATATAAGACAAATCTGAATATAGATATTGGTAGCTGGGAACTTCAAAATACCACTTTCACCAATGGACACATGAACTTACCAGAAAATCAAGGAAACAATATCTTTAAACAAAGAATTAGAACACATGGGCTTAATAAAAATTTATAGTATACCCCCATAAAGCCAAGTACATTCTTCTCAAGTACATATGGAATATTATCCAATATAGATAATATATATATATATTTTTTAAAGATTTATTTATTTGTGCATACAGAACTGGGGTACAGGCCAGAGACTCAGGGGTGGCGAAAGACTTCACCAGAGACAGAGTGGGGAGCAGAATAGGCAGATAGACGAAGTACACTGCTGAGGGGAGCAGCGGGCGGTTCAGGAGAGGTCTGCCACACCATGTGGTCACCTCTGGGGGAGGCGGGAATCGAACTCATGAGGAAGTGGTTTCAGCTTCTTAGTGTAGTGCTTTAACCCGCTGCGCCACCAGGGAGGGCCCATAGATAATATTTTTATATCCTGTCACTTTGCTCACTGATTTACTATTTCAATAGCATTTTATGGAGACTTTAGTGTTTTCAATGTATATTATCATATCATATGTAAATAATGATAGTTTTAGTTCTTTTCACCTAGTTAGGACACCCTTTATCTCTTTCTCTTGCCTAATTGTTTTAGATAGGAATTCAATACTATGTTGAGTAGCAGTGCTGAAAGTTGTCATCCCTGTCTACCTCCAGAACTTAGTGGAAAAGCTATCAGTTTTTGACCATGGAGAATGTCAGCTGTTCATTTGTTTTATATAGCCTTTATTATGCTGAAGTTAGAAACGAATAAATAAAGAAAACAATAAAAAACACAATGATACAACATCTCACAACTGTGACAATAGCTCATATCAAAAAGATGTGGAGAATAAAGTACCCTTATCACTGTTAGTGGGAATGTATAGTGGTCCAGTCCCTTTAGAAAACAATATGTAATTCTCTCAAAATATTACAAATAGTTCTACATATGGCCCAGGATTTCTACTATGAGGTAACTACAAAGGCATAAATTTAATTTGGAATGATACACCTCCTCCTATGTTCATTGCAGAACTATTTTATATTATATGTTATACTGTATATGTTGTATATTTACTGTGTGTGTGTGTATATATATATATATATATATATATAGTGTGTGTGTGTGTGTGTCTGTATGTGTGTGTGTGTGTGTACTTATATAATTACTTTAAATGAAACATTTCTCAAGGTTGATACACAATTCTACACTCCAAACAGCAATGCATCTAGTTATCTTCTTTCGGTCAACACTTAGTATTTTCAGTTGTTTTGCTTATAGACATTGTAGTGTTTTTAGTTTTCATCTCACTGAAAACAATTGGCAACTTTTTATATATTGATCATTTCTTCATGTTCCTTTGTAAGGAACTCAGTAATAATCATATTCAAGGATATCATCTATGTTTAGTTGACATATTTGTATATTAGTATGGATTTGTAAGAGATTTTAAATTATGTATGCATGATGTTTTTCTGTTTGAAATTTGTCTGTCATGATGTTTTTCTGTTTGATGTTTTTCTGTTTGAAACTTGTCTGTCATTCCCGAATTCCACCTTTACAAAAACAGACATTTCATTTTAATTAAATCTATTTATTTATTTTATGATTATTTTTGCTAAAAATAATAAAAAACTTCCAAAGCAAAGTGGCACCCAGAGAGTTTGAGTGAACCAACTTTAGAAGTAGCTGTGCATGGTCTTGACTCTGGCACTTATTAGCCTGTAATAAATTATCTTAGACCAGGTACAGTTTTCAACCTCAAGCTCCTCATCTATGTAACAAAAATAACAATTTCACAAGTTTTAGCCAGTGTTAAGGAAATTAGTAGGTATATAATACTAAGCCCAGTAATTAGTAATGATGTCGTCTTTTGGAGTTTGGGGTCCTGGGGTTCACTCTGGGAAAGATTTCACCAGAGTTCCCCTTTCAGCGGCACATGGCGAGATTCTCCATGAGACAGCGACTCAGTTATATTTAAAGAGTAAGTTTATTAGAAAGAGACAGGAGAGGAAAAGACACTTGCATAGGAACAAATTGGCAGGAACAGCTGCCTGGGAAGGGACAGGTTTGCAGTAAGAGAGACCTGCATGGTTGTAGGCTGGTGGCCTTAGAAGAGCAGCTTCCATTGAGGGAGGTCAGTGTAGAGGAGTCCTGGCATGGCACAGGTTGCGGGCAGGCAGGAGGCTGCTGCCCTGCAGAGGGAGAGAGTGGGCAGAAAGAAGCACCTGCATAATCACAGGTGGGCAGAGTTGAGGCTGCTCCATGCTGGTGTAGGGACTGCCCTGATATAGGGAGCTTCTCTCTGGGAAGGGCTCACTCCTAATGAGCCTAGGTTTGTTGACTTTAAATAGAATCTGAGAGGACCAGAGATTCCCTAGTGAACTTCATCTCCATGTCCTTATATTTTACGTTTTGGGTCTGAGCTTCCGGCACAGCCCCGGACAGTCTGTTACTTGCTACCTCCTGCAGACATCCAGACATCCTGGCATCAGGTTTTGGTGCCTGAGGACCTTGATTTTATGGCTGTGTCAGATGCTTCACTAGAACCTTCTACCTGTCCCCTTTGTGTGACTCAATCTTAAGATGCATTTCCTGCATTCCTTCCTCCATCAGTAATACTGCTTAAAAAATATGAGCTATTTCTTTTTTAAAAAAGAAAAGGTCTATTTCTATCCTTCAGTTTAGAAAGATCTTTCAAAATCATTATTGCTGTCATTAATATATTATGGTGGAAGTCATGTTTAGTACTGTCTTTCTGGAAAATAACTATGTAATCTATTAATACCCTTATCTCTGTAATTCAGTTTTTAGTATTTTCCCTAAGGAAACAGTCTGTGTTGATTCATGTTATCAGATTTAGATGAGGTATTAGGTAAAGTTCTAAAAAATTGGAAATATTCTAATGTCTAACAATAAAGGGATAATTAAATAAATTTCAAAGATAATATAATAAAGTAGGAAACAAATTCAAGCTGTTTTTTAAATAACTTTGAAAACTAATAATAAAAATTAGCATTAAAATGCTAAAAAAAAGTCTGACCCTACAACTATGTATGTAAACAAGTAAATTACAAACAGTAAGAATAAAAGTATATTTCTTTATTTATCCATTTACCTATTCCTCTATCATATAAGCAATATTTATGACAATTTTCTCTTTTATCCTCAGTCATCTACAGAATACATGTTAACTTTACAGACAATACTCAATTTTTTTAAGTGTAGAAGAATTTTTAAAAAATAATATATTTCTGGGCCCTCCCTGGTGGCGCAGCGGGTTAAAGCACTGCACAAAGAAGCTTAAGCCACTTCCTCATGAGTTCAATTCCCATCTGCCCCGGAGGAGACCACATGGCGTGGCAGACCTCTCCTGACCCGCCCGCTGCTCCCCTCAGCAGTGTACTTCATCGATCTGCCTGTTCTGCACCCCACTCTGTCTCTGGTGAATCCTCTCACCCTCCGCATCTCTGGCCTGTACCCCAGTTCTGTATGAATAAATAAATACATCTTAAAAAAAATAATATATTTCTTTTGTATACATCACTGATCTGAGAGAAAAAGGAAAATATACATTTAAGAGGAGCACATGTATGCTACTTGTTTCTAAAGCAACTTCAGAAAAATGGTGTGTACAAATTTTATCCTTATTCAGGAATGCAGTCACTGCACTAGATAGTCATGGTGTCTTGAAACTGCTGAGGTGGGGTTGGAAGAACAAACTTGCAATCTCTGGCCATCTTGCAGTCTCTTCCAGTCAAGACAACTTCAGGTTTCCTTCATAGTTGAATAACCATAAGACAACACTTAACTTGCTTGAATCTCCATTTCCTCAACTTTAAAATGGGGATTAGTGCTATAAGGAAAGCATCTATCCAAGTAGCACATAGTGGCACAATAGCACTGATTGCTAAAATATTGAAATACGTCAGCTTAACTTGGTAAATATCACTACCCAGGCCCATAGAGGGGTCCCCAGGGCCTCCTACTGACACTTCTCCATTATCCTTCCTTGGGAGTCAGGGTCTTCAGGTCCCTGCCTCAGCACAATTCCAGAGTACCATTTGAATCATCCATAAAGAGTCTTGTAACTTATTTTGAAAATATTTTGAATATCATACTTGGTTGTGTAATTCAAACATGGGTAAAAGCATTCACGTGGGTTGAAAGCATAAACTGTAGAATCTGGAACTTTGTGTTTTTTTTTTTTTTTTTTTCCTTTCAAGAAACATGTAGTTGTAGAACCCATCCTGGTCAATGGGATATTTTTGCCTCTTGAGACCAAGATATGTCTTCAAAGAAGGTAAGAGAGACTTGAGGAGAAGGTGAAAGAAGAGCAAAGAAAAGCAACTCTCTTGGCCTTTTAAGCACTGTCTAGCCAAAGATCTAAGTAGTGGGCAAGCTTGGTCACTTATTGAACATCATTATAAATTACAAAAAGTGATTTTCCTCAGTCTTGTACTTGCATGTGAAGAACAAAACAATTTTCCTTACAATAAAATAGTTTTTTTCTGAATACATAATAGCTGGTCTTATAATAGTTCATCTGAATATTTTGACACATTAACTTCAAGAGTTGATCTGGCCTATCACTACAGAGCCTGTCAGTCAGCACTTTTGACAACAGAAGTTCTAAGAAAAAAAAATTATTATTTCATGATTTCAGTGTTTTCTGAAGGACATTTTTTATTCCTTAGGAAAAACAAGACTGTTTACACAGAAATGTTTAACACAACAACCACTGATTCTAGTAGATATCACATAATGGACAATCAGTACTCTTATCCTTCCCCCAAATTTTTGTTCTTATGTAAGATAATGTTGAGAAAACTTCCAAATACTAATAATCTAAGAAATTTGTTTAAAAAGTCATGTCTATTTTTATAGAAGTAGGCCCATTAGTGACAATAAAATACAGCTTATTTCAAGAATTATTTTTTGTGTGTTTTGTTTAGTATGCTACAAAATTTGCATGCATTATACATGAGCAACTTCCAGAGAATTTGTATAGAGAATAATTTTATTAGCAGGATACAATTGAATTTTTTTAAATGTTCTACTAAATGTGTAACTATTTTGGGTCCTCCCTGGTGGCACAGTGGGTAAATGAAGCATTAAAAAGCTAAAGCCACTTCAGCACAAGTTCGATCCCTGGCCCCGGAGGTGACCCACATGGCATTGCAGACTTCTCCTGATCTGCCTGCTGCTCCCCTCAGCAGTGTACTGCATCAGTCAGCCTGTTCTGCTCCCTGCTCTGTCTCCAGTGAAGCCTCTCATAGCCCCTGCACCTCTGGCCTGTACCCCAGTTCTGTATGCATAAATAAATCTTTTTTTTTTAAAAAAGAGTAACTATTTTAACCCTATGTTATATTCTTTTCAGTCCTTATAAAGTCCCTGGGGAAAGGAAACAATATAAATCTTTGCCCATGTATTTTTCAGACACGTAATTGCATCTCTTATATTGATTGGGAAAGGCAGTGTTTGATTTGATACTCAAAAGTCTCCAACACCCCCAAAGACAACATTTTTTTGAACTGTCTGGTTAGTTTTATTTTGTTTTGTTTTTCTCCAGGATCAGAAAACCTCAACTCATAACCAGATTTTCATGGGGGCAGCAAGCACTTTCCACAGGTATTCCTTTCTGTGATAAAGGACAAATTAAATCTCCAAAAGGACTCATCTGCTAGCTTTTCTGATGACTTCTATTTCAAGGTCTTCTCTCTCTAATTAGCCTCCCCAAATGGACTGTTTAATGCATAACTAATCTTGAACTTGCTCTTTTCTCTGACTGAAGAGAAAATTGCACTTCATTTTGTTGCGCTATAGTGCTTATGCTGCACATTTATCAACACATGATATTTTAGAATTCTAGATGGCAGCTGTTCAGTTTCTTCATTGGCAATAATATTAGATCAGAAATTACTAATGATGAGTATATAACCCTTCCTTAATATGCTATCTAATCAAATTTATTCTAAATATTTAGTTTCTTAAATGCATATTATTTTCCAACATTTACTAGTCTAATATGAACAAGTCATTCTTTTAGGATCTGGAGATAAGGTGAGCATTTATAACAATTTATCACATTGTCAAATAAATCAATGATAATGATGTAATGAAAACCATGTATTCATTCTAATATCCCCCTACCTTTTATCTATTTCTATTCTTTTAAACAGTAAATAAAATATAAAATACTTCCTTCCAAAAATTTGTCTGAAAAAAAGCTGCACTAACTTTGTATTTTTTCACCAAAGCCATTTTTTGAAAGTTTGCCTTTCTTTTGTTGTTGTTCTTCTGCTTCAAATAAAGAAGCAGAACAAAGTAAGTACATACAAGCTGAAATACAATTGGCAAATAGAGTTCACAACATGATTCCTTTTAATGTTTGATATCACACTCCTGTAGGGAGCAAGTAACAGTCTTGTCTGGCTCTATAAGCAAGCAAAGTTCCCTCAAAAAGAGCAGATACCTGCAGAGGAATTGGAGGACAAGTACTCAGGGAACCAAGAGCCGAGCTTTTTGAAAGAGTTCCCTTTCTGAAAATATAGCCATTATCTTTTTATAGTGGTCTTGACTTGAAAACTGTTAGGCCTGGAAAGATAGAACACAATAACACATCAAATTGGAAATTATCACATAATCAAGAATAAATATATGAAATAGGTACTGGAGGGTTGACTTTGCAGATGGAGTAGGAACTTATGAGGTGGGAGAAGAGAAAGGGTTGACTTTGCAGATGGAGTAGGAAATTATGAGGTGGGAGAAGAGAAAGTTAAGGACATAAGGCAACACAGAAAAATGTGAATACTCAGAGTCTATATACATAGCACCCCATCACCCACTTACACAGGTCACTCTTCTAATGAATGTGACAGGAAGGCAGAACCAGACTTGTTCTCAGTTTATGCTGAGGTTCTATGACAAGAGGTGAAAATTACTTCCAGATTCCAAAGGATGTTCCAGACTCATAATAAACATGGTTCACATCCAACTTTGCAACCGCTAGCCATTCTCAAAAGAAAAGTATAAAGTAGTTGAAATTAAACACCCAGAAAATAGCAATTATAGAAAAAAATCCCTTTAGAAATATCTGCTGAGTTTCATATTTTCCTGGACTACCAAACTCCCAACTCCAACTGGTCTCTCCTAAATTAAATATAGTGAGAACATTTAAAATAGACCATGAGTAGAACCTGCAATATGATACTTATAAAAGACCATGTAACTCATACTTGAGAAATCTAAAGGTTAAATATATGGAATACATTTTATTTCTACCAGGTAACTCCAGAAAAACTGAACTGTGTTTTGAGAAAATATTTCATTCAAAATGGTACTATTACAAAATGCCCAGAGAGCTATGAGAAGAAGAGAGATTAACAAAGAAGAACACGATTAACAAAAGCAAGGGGAAGATTCGTGACAGGCTCTAAGCATGAGATTCCCAAAGAGCCATTAAAATATATCCTAGGAATAACAACTTGGATGGAGCTGGAAAGGATCATGCTTAGTGAAATAAGCCAGAAAGAAAAAGAAAAATACCGGATGGTTTCACTCATAGCAGGAACATAAGGGATCAGAAAAAAAAAAAAAAAAAGGCAATTGTAACATAGTAAAATGAAAAACAACGAACACCTATAAACCAAAGACATTTTACCAGGGTGACGAGGGGAATAGAATCAAAACTGGGGTGGGAAGAGCACATGAGGCTATGGTGATGGCACATGGGTGAATTGGTGATGAGAAGTACACAGGGAATACAACTAAGATGGAAAAATGTGTAAAATGAAGAATGATTTCCTTATATATATATATATGTATGTATGTATGTATAGCTATATATATATTTAAATTAAAAAATACATTCACCACTGAAAACCCGAATTTGCATACATACATACATATATATTTATTTATATATATATATTTATATATGTAAGTATATATCTCCTAAGAAAAAGTCAACTTTAGTTGTCTACCACAGATTAGTAACAATCTGTTCCTTTCCTTTCATCTTGTAAGGGACTTTAGGAGGACATAGAAGTACTGGCAGGGTCAGGAAACTAATAGCTTCCCACTCACCTCCCATTTGGGGCCCTGACAGGCTGAAGCTGGAGGAGAGAGATAAACTTAGGTTTGTATAAAATGTGAAGGTTTGATTGCACATCCGGTTGACTGAATTGAGACTATTCTGGATAGTAAAGTATATTTTATTAAAATACAAGTCAGTGGCACCTACACATAAATTCATTTGGGGCTAGAAAAGAACTGACCCTTGGACTGGTTTTGCTTTAGCAATTTAAGAAAAAAAAATTGCTATTTTATGATTTTCCCTTAAAGGTCCTATTTTTTAATGCAGTGATAACATAAAAATGCACATAAACAGTAGATGAAAGCAGGATCTAGAATAATTAGAAATGAGAAAGCATTCCACTGTGGAAAAGCTAAATCAGGAAAAGATCAAAATCTGCTATAGATACAAAAGTAAAAGTCTGTATGAATTTAGGAAACAGAGGAGTAGAATTGAATAGGTCTATGGTAATAGCAATTGGCTTCAACTATGTCTCTATAGTGACTTTGTTAATAAAGCAAAATTTCCCTCTCCTGGGGAAAATGAAATTAGAGCTCTCTTCAGTTAGCACAACAACTATGAAGGGAGTAATATTTATGGATGGAGGGCTGGTTTTTGTTCTGGGACCATACATGTCTCCCATATAATACAGGAAACTGAAGTCCAAATAAAAGCAGTAATTTGTGAGTTTGGTATGTCAGTTCTTCCAGAAACTCATTGCCAGAATGTGCCCACTACCAAAATCCTTGTGGCACTGGATTGAGAATTCAATTACCAACTAAAATGTTTACTGATATAGCCACATGCTTATAAGCAATGGCTTTAATAGAGCTCGAGTTATAGTGTCAGAAACAAATGAGCACAGGGTGACAAGCAAAGTTTAACTAGCTGGTGTATCTTATATGTCATTCCTACTAACTAATGAAATGGTCTTTTCATTAATGAACTACAAATACACTTTATTACATACAGTCTTGGCTCTCACACTAACCAGTGGAGTGATTAGGACCATGATTTGCTATTTACCTCAGTTTTCTCACCTGCTAAATGAAGAATTGAACTCAACTAGGGGACATAAAGAATATTTCATTTAAATGAAGACCGTGAACTCATCATTAGAGATATGTGATTCAGTTCATAAAGGGCTCAAATCCTCATTTGAACATATTTAAGGTGACCACACTGGAAAAGATACTGAGGAGATTCATGCTGTAATTAAGCAGTGGATGGAGAAAAATCCTGGAGGATTCGTCCAGAGTGGAAGGCTACAGGGTGGAGCCACTTGTACCAGGTTTCCAGTACAAAGAACAAAAGAAATGCTCTCTCACACAATATGCCAAAATTAACTCAAAATGGATTAGACTTAAGTTTAAGACCTAAAACCATCAGATACACAGAGAAAACACTCCAGGACATTGGTTTCCTTGTTATCTTTAGCGACTCAACTCCAACAATGGGGGGGGGGGGGGGAAGGGAAGCAAAAAAATTGGTACTACACTAGCTAGAGCTTCTTCACCGTGAAAGAATATATCATTGAAATGAAAATATACCATACTAAATTGGGATGCACTCCCCTATCCCAATCCTAGAAAGTGGTTCCAATTTTGTGAAGTTCACTGGCATTTTGGAAACTGCAGAGACATAAAGAAATGGAATATTCCCGATTATGTTGAAAAAAATTAAGCTAGTGTTTCTTCATGGTGAAAGAATATATCATTAAAATGAAAATATACCATTCTACAGGGAAGAAAAACTTTGGACACCATACAAAGAGATCCAAGATTTACAAAGAACTCTGTATGAGTTGTATACCCCAAAACAATAATAAACCCAATCAAATAATGGAGAAAGACAGTTCTCCCAAGACTCCCACCTATATATACACAGTTATCTGTCTCTTTTTATTTCTTCTTCTCCTAATAAAACTTTTATTTTAGCTGCATTCAGAATTTACCGATGTAGATACTCAAATGGCGAATAGGCAAATGAAAAATGCTCATTTCCACTTATCAGGAAAATCCAATCAAAACCACAATGAGATACCATCTCACACCATGAGTACAGCCTGTATCAAAAAGATGACAAACAGCAACTATTGGTGAAAGTGTGGAGGAAAGGAATTACCATACATGACTGATGGGAATGTAATCTGGTCGAGACCCTAGGAAAACAATAGAATGGTTAATTCAAATAATTAAAAATAGATCTACCATACATCCAGGAATTCTACTCCTAGGTATCCATCCAGAGAATACCAGAACACTATTTTGAAAGGATATAAGCATGCCCATGTTCATTGCAGCCTTACTTACAAACGCAAGTTATGGACTATGGTGGAAGATCATGGTGTTAGGTGTGGTAATGTATATCTGAAGAGGTGTGGACCTATACCTCTGTGGCACAGACAGTGTTGAAAACCAGTGTTTCCATATTAAAATAATGAAGTATGCTGGTGTACAAAATTCAAACATTACACATCCTGATTAAAACAAAACTTTTTGCCCCTTCTATTTGTTATCTAAGGAAGCCTCAGTTGTGATAATTTGAAATTTTATCTCCATCTAAGATTTTTCATGACTTCCTTCAGTCATTTCTAAATTCTTGGTATGGTAAATTGGTATCAGTGTAACTGTGGGATGCCAAGATAAGTCCATCCTTCTGGAACATCTTTCTACTAATCTACTTCAACAAACTGCGACCCCCAGGAGGTCCACAAACTAGGACATTCAAGTCTGAGATCTTGTATTTCTTTTCCTTTCTTCTCTTAGTCACCTCCTCTTAGAAAAGCAAAGTGTTTTCCCCATTTCTCTCATGTGGAAATGTCTTACAGCATATATAAATTCCCTCTAAACTATGGCTTATAATAAAAAAGTCAGTGATCCTGATAAATGTCTGATTTGTAAGAAAGAATTTTGTCAATTTTATTTACTCATATATTTTTAATTTTGTAAAATTTAAACAAGCTTTATTTCTCTCTCAACCTGATCAGAATTTCAACACTGTGATCTCACTCTAATATATTTTAAATAGAGTTTTCTACTAATGGCCAAGAAAACTTCTTTCTACCCTTCCATGAAATGATGAAATCTATTTATTTAATAAATGCAAAGTCACACAGTATGATTTCCAGGAATGGAAAACAGTCTAATTAATGTTTGAAAAAGTTTTATTCCTGTAAGAATAATAATCAAGATAGACCTAACTTTTGGAAACCGGAAGTTAAATAATTTATGCAAGTGTAACCATGGCATCTAGAGGCATAGATGGCAATGTTTAAGATAGAACATGGTTGATCTATACTTTGGGATCCCTTCATTTGTTCTAATAACATAAACAAGGGAGTATAGGATTCTATAGGTCATTACACTGAAGTCTGGTACAATGAAAATGACTTCTCTGATAATTAGTTGAGTAGTGTGAAATTAGTAGTAGTCATCATTTTCACAACTTGCTCCCAAGTTGGAGCTTGGGAATCCACACTCCCTAACACTCCAGCCTGTTTCCCACTCTTTACCCATGTCAACATTTTCACATATTCAGCAAAACCACTGAATATTCAATCCACAGATTGAATCCCCTTAAATCACACTCCTTCATCAGGAACACCACTAGGTTAGGTCTCTTTAGTAGTGAGTAAATCTGTGAAGATTAAGTCAGCATCAAGTATCTTGCCATATCTTGCCTCCTCCTGTATTTCCTGTATTGATTCAAGAATAGAATACCATGATTAAATGTCTTTCACAAAGAAAACAAAAAATGGAGCATAGCAGCATCTTACTTTGGGGTCAAAAGAGATTATGACCAATTTCCACTTGCTATAAATTGTGTATTCTTTTCAAAAGGATTTCAACCATGAAGCTGAGTCTGGCTCAGAGGAGAAGGACAAAACACAGACTAAACACAGAGCAGGAAGCAGGGACACCACAGCTGTTACCATAGTAATGAACAGCCAGTCAGGGTGCTGCTGTTGCTGCTTTATGCCAGAGAGTGGGAGAAACTACTTTCCTCCATGACTAGTGTAGTTGAGGACAGAGAAATCTGTGATGCCCAACTTAACCATCTACTTTAGAGCAGAATGTTTATTCAGTACCTACTAGGTGGTTGACAATGTGCTGGATGTTGTATTAGAGGATTAAATATATATATATATATATATATGACCAAAAAGTTAGGGACTGAATCACTACCTTAAATATGAAGCAACTAAGGTTTTTCAAAAGGGTTTGTAAGTTGTTATATAGTGACCTAGCTGGTAAAAGGAAGAACCAGGATTTAAATTCATATCTTTGATTTATTCAATCTAAATTGTTTCCAATGTAAGCCGATTTCTGTCAAGCCACAACTATGCTTGTCAAATAAAGACAGGAAGATCATACTCCTTTGAATAAGGCAAACTTAGAAATTCTGGGTTTTACCAAGCTTGGACATTTTACAGTTTTCCTTGAAAACTAATTGCTGGTAAATGTGCTTTCCTTCATTTATAAACTGGTTTTCTAATAACAACTTAATCAGTTCATTTCCAATGATTCTAGGCCCTCCCTGGTGGTGCAACTGGTTAGAGCGCAGTACTGCAAGCTTGCTGCAGCAGCCTCAGTGTGTGTTTGATCCCAGGCCCGGAGGTGACTCACAGACACAGCAGACCCACACTGTCTGGCACTGTCTGGCCCATTGCTCCCCTTCGTTGATCTACCTGTTCTGCTTCCCACTCTGTCTCTGGTGAATCCTCTAACCACCCCTGTACCCCAGTTCTGCATGCATAATAAATATCTTTAAAAAATTATTTTAAAAGAAAATCTTAAATGTATTTGCCTCTTATGTGAGAGTATCAATAATCAATAGTGTTAACACTATTTACAGATAGGCCAAAGTTATGGAATTATCTCATATATTCTTTTTCTTCAAAATAGAGGTATCAATTTTTAACAACAATCACATGTTATCAGTAAACAGAATAAACACTATTAAGGAATTAAGAGTTCTATTCTACTTCTAACCTTACTTCAAAACAGTATCTATCCTTTAAACGGGATAAAATTGTTAAATAGGATGATTGTTTACCTTTTTAAAATATATGTGCAGGGCCCTCCCTGGTGGTGCATTGGGTTAGAACACAGCACTGCAAGCTAGCGGCAGTTGCCTGAGTGCTAGTTCCATCCACAACCCCGGACGTGATTCACATGGCGTGCTCTCCTGACCTGCCCACTGCTCCCCTCAGCAGTGTACTTCGTGGTCTGCCTGTTCTGCTCCCCACTCTGTCTCTGGTGAAGCCTCTCACGGCTCCTGCTCCTCTGGCCTGGACCCCAGTTCTATATGTACAAATAAATAAAATCGTTTAAAAAAATAAATATATGTGCAATGTGTAATTGTTGATGGACTCATATTCCAACTTTGCTATTTATAAGCTGTGTGATGACACAAATTACCAAGAGACTAAATTTTTCATTTGTAAAATAAGGACAATAATACTACATGTAAGTAAATATTATGTAGAATTGATAAGGACTATTAGTTGTTAGCACACTAAACTGTGGACAATTTACTACTTTATAATGGCTCATTACATACATCTCTATATATACTGTTCACAAAAAGATATCATTTCATACATATTGAGCTATAATTCTCAACTACCATACTACCTTAATATGAATTTTTACATCCATATGTAAGAAACTACACTATCAATTGAATAAAATGCCACACATATATATATACACAGTCATTTTAATTCAATATAATTAATAGTTATTTAAATTGTTTACCATTTTCATACACTCCATAGAAGGGTTGACAAACTTATTTTAAGCACCAGATAACAAATATTTTAAGTATTAGAAGGTGTAACTCTTACAAGTATTCAGCGCCTGTCAGTTATCAGAAAATAAAATAATTTACAAATAGAGACACAGATATTCAATCTTCAGCACAATGAATAGAGGGGCAGAATTTAAATCATAAATGTTGATGTGTATCATCAGATATCTACAGTCTATATTCCTACAAAAGTATGTGAAAGAGTCCAACTTCTTATATCTTATTATATGTTTTTATTGTGACTACTCTTTGATAATTTGAGAAGTTAAACATCAAAATTTTTATTTGCATATCTAGTTATTTGCAACAATATATATCTTTTCAAGTGCTTATTGATAAACTATGTTTCTTCATTTGGGAATTTCAAATATATACTCTGTCAATTTTTTATGTTAACTTTTTTATTTCCTAAGTTCTCGTTTCTAGCACCAATATCTGGTCCATAGTTAGTACTTCAAACCATTGAATATATTCTGAATAACACATCCATTGCAAATAACTATTATAATAATAGTTATTTTTTCTTTTAACATTTTCTATTTATGGCACATCACCTTTAACTTTTATAATCAAATTTGTCTATTTGTTTACAACTTTCAAGTTCATACCATAAAAATTATGAAAATACTCTCCTGCATTTTTCCTATATATTCATTGCCTTAACCTTTGCAGTTGAATCTTTACTCTGAAAATTATTTTTGCATATATTGGAGGTAGAATTATGTTTTATTTTTCTCTAAATGAAGATCATACTATTTCTTGCTATACCTCCATACCACCAATGTAAAATGCAATTTTTATCATATATTATACAGTATAGCTATATATATGTTATATATGTCTATTTTAGTATGTGATAGAACAAACTTCTTTTCTCCTCCTTTAAAACATATTTTTTATAAGTCTTATGCAAGGACATTTCCAGGTAAATGTGCTGTCAATTTGTCAAATCTCTGTTGAATTCAGTTATTCCCTAAAGAAAGCCAATAAGCTGGGCATTAGATCAGGGAAAATTATCTTTCAATTTGGCTTCCTCATTAGCTCTCTGACTCTAAGACATACAGCTTCCAAAGATCCATAATCACACCTCTCTGACCTTCTTCCACAGATATTGTCAGAGGAGAGAGTGTAAATTGATCTGCATACAAAAATGCTCTAAAAATTAGAAGTTCCTGTGATGTGCAAATTATTCATTTTCTCTGTTATTGACAAGTATCCAGCTATTTCATCTTGAAGACTTTACTCAAATTGATTGGAACAGGAGAAGTAACATTCTGCAGCAAATCACTGAAAACTTCTTCCTGGTTTTAGTCTGATTTGTATTCTAAATTGTCAGTGGTTAGGTAATCCCATAAAATGAATCAAATACTGCAGGAATTCTCTAGTTGAGTATCTTTCCCATCTTGGCATAGTGCCAAACATGTCACACATCAACACAATCCCACAGCCCTTCACTTTGTGACCTGACCTCAGGGGCCTAGGGCAAGTCCCACGTGCTTCTCCAAAACAGTGGTGGGATTGGCTGGTCCTTAGAGGACCATTACTTGCCTAGGGTTGCTGTAACATATTACCACCAACTGCATGACTTAAGAACAACAGAAAATTATTCTTTCAGAATTCTGGATGCCAGAGTCTGAAATTAAGGTGCCAGCAAGACCACACTCCCTCTGGAGAATGTAGAGGAGAATCATCACTTGTCTTTTCTAGCTTCTGGTAGCAGTCACCAGTACTTGTAACCAAGTTGCTTCTATCTGCCTCTGTGATTTGTTCCCTCTTCACTGTGCTTTCTCTCGTCTATTTCTCTTTGTCAGTAAGGATATTTGTCATTAGATGCAGGGTCAGTCCGCCAGATAATGCAGATGCTCTCATCTCATCTTAATTATATCTACAAAGACCCCTTTTCACAAATAAGGTCACATTCACTAAGTTCCAGGGATTGAAACATGGACTTGTTTTGGGGAGCCACTATTCAAGTCACTGCAATAATTCCTTTATAAGAAGAGATAAATATGAAGCAGGTTCGGTGCCTGCAATGCTTTAACTTGAAAACCACTAAGATATAGCTGGCATTAGCAAAATGGAAGGTCATACCTAAGTGAGGGACATGAAGTTCTGACACTTTTGTGTTCCTAAGGTAAAATTACAGCTCTCTCAGACTTAAATGACTGATGTTGAAATCAAACGTATTAATTGTCTCCTTCCTGCTCCTATCCAAAATGTTCATATTCTACATAGAAAAGTCATGTAGAATCAAAAGCTAGCAGTGTTCCTGTTTTAAATCACCACAATGCATCATGGAAAAAAACAGAAGTCCTTCGTCACCTTTTTGTCGAATCCTCTTCATGAAAGACAACAGCCCAGATACTGCTCAGGCAGTCTGAATTCTTTCTTTCTCTTAAGCTTTCAGAACAATTTATAACAAGCTGATTTCTAGCCACAGATGGTCAGACTATGATTTCTTGAGAGTAAAGGAATTTGTCTTAGCTCCTGTTCCACAAGACTCCACACTAATCTGAACCCCCAGCACTAAGAAACTGCTGACTCACAAGTTGAAGCCCAATGGTGTTCACATAATCCTTGCAGAATTTCCTACTGTTTAAATTCAGGCTTCCAACACCTTAGAGAATGCTTCAGATTTATGTTGTTTCAGAAAGACTAGGAATTATAAAAACAAAACAAAAATGAGTTTTTGTGCAAAATGGATAATTCTATTCCCACCACTAAACACCTACCCGAAGGTGCCACAACCCAAACAGGGAGAAATAGAACTTCAAAAGTTGTTTGGCAAGAGCTATGAAGGTTACTATGGAGAACCAATAAAAAAGAATGTTTTATTTCACCTGCTAAAGCAACTTTTTGCAAGCCAGAGAAAGTGTTTAGGAAACCTTCTCATTTGGACTTTTGCCAATGTGGTTTTAATTAGTACATCAGATAAAAGGATTTCTTATGAGGTAAAGTGACTTATCCAAGGTCCCATGGCTACTTTTTGACAGAACTGCAACTGGAATCAGATTGCCGGGCTCCCGGTTTAATGCCCTTCCCAGCTGCTGACAAATTTCAATTCTTTTCTGCAATTAAAATATTCCCTGAAGTGACACCCTTAGGGAGGTTCTCTCATATGGATGTTATACTTAGGTCGACAAGTGGTCTATTTTTTCCCATATAGCGTCGTTAGTAAGTATTTTCAGCTTTCTGACCATATGGTCTTTATCACACGTATGTCATTATGCCTTTGTAACCATAAGACAGCCTTAGATATGGTATCACAGTGTTCTAAGGAAATTCAACCAAAACAGGCCTGTGGACTGTATTCTCAGACCACTTAACAGACTACAATGGGAGTTCAGTTGCATTAACCTTAATTTTCCTAGTATGTAAAGTGGGTAAAATAATAATACAGGGTGACTAGGGGTAAGTGACATTTGGACTATTATTATTACCACCATTACTTTGCTTCTGATCAGATCATCTGAGAAAGGCAGACACAAAAGAATCATTTACAGATTCTTTTTTTTTCCCCTTGCCCCCAGGTAAGTCAAGCTCTGTCCACTGTCATGAGCCTCTTTGCTTTCCCAGCATTCTCAGGCAGCTGACTCATCGTCACACAGATGGTTCCTGGCGCCATATGCCCAGATAGATACTCTTCTATTTGGAAGCCTGGCAAGTTTTGAATTCTTACAGCCTCCTGACTCTCTAACAACAGGTGCTTAAATAAATAGTTTTCTTTTTAAACATTGAACAGCTTTCACTTTCATTGTTTAGACCTAGAGATTTTAATGAAGCCAGGTGCATAGTTTCACAGCCCAATCATTTTTGCTGGTGCTGCCCCGCCCCCTGAGTACCTTTTAATTTGAGTCTTTGTATTCCAGAGCTCTACTTTTCCTGTTCTTGTTAAAGCTACAAGACAGAGGCTATATCTTTGTTGAACCGTCACTCATACCAGCATGTTAGGGTTTTAATCTATGGTGGCTAGTTTTTCACTTTATGTATTTGTGTGCTAGATTAAAAAAACCTCATCATTATCTTCAGTGACATAAACCCAAGAGATTGCATGATGACAAGGTTTTACTAAACTTTAAAATAATAGACCCTTTAAAGCTAAACAAATTTTAAAAATGTGCCTCATCAATTATTTAACCTTGTACCTGGGTGACAAAATATTCCTGAATTTATGGTTTACAAATTAAGCTCTAGAATGGGTCCTAAAATATAGACTGTGGACAGTGAAAGGAGCTAGTTACTTCAGTTCTCTGGAAAATTGTTCTTTCCAAATTTAAGATTACAGGCTGATTCATTAATAAGGCCTAATTGTATCACAAGAGTGTTCTGGAGTCAGCAGAAGTCTTATATATCTATTACATATAAGAAATTTACATTGAACAATTGTCTCAAGTATCACATGCTAAATTAAAAAAAAAAACAGAACACGAATTCTGAGATACATGTTTTTATTTCTTTACAATTTTTGGCAATTATGTGTAGTAGTACTAAGGCTTCCTGATAACTACACATGTGCTCCCTTCCGTTTACTTCCTAAACATGTTCACAGGCCAGTGATAGTGTGCACATTTTTCCATCTCTATTTAATGTTGTGGAGTCCAAAGTCCAGATACAGATTACAGGGTGTCTCTAAATTAGACAAAACATTCCAGTTTAAGTTCCCTTCACAAAACTTCCACAGGACATCAAATGTCTGTTGTTTGTTACTGGAGTCCTGAAGCCTTGTCTCTCATACCTCTTTGGTGATATAATGTTCCTTCCCACAGCTCAGGCCCTCCCACTACTTTGGCTTGTATCCTTATCACTCTAGGAAAAGGCAGTGTCTCTTTTAGTATCTACAAGTTGTGCCAAGTGCTAACATGCTCTTATCACTTTCTGATTTGAGGGCACATTATTCCAAGCAGGATTTCTCTCCCTTACTATAGGAGGGCAGCATTATTGCAACCCCCTTCCCTAGAGTCTTAGCACAGGTCCTCTGCCTAAATGACAGCTTCCATTAATGTTTATTTAACTCTCAATACATAAATCTAAGATTGTCCTCAGGGTCTATTAAAGGGTATCTGATAAATTCAATGATGATGAATTTGTAGACTTTACTGAAGAAAATAGATTTTAACTTAAAACTAATGTTATTAATTGCATTTAAAATGAAGACAAAATGAATGAATCAAGTAGTTTTTCTTAAAGTTACTTTTAAACAGCTAGCACAAAGTGATTTCCATCCTGCATGTGGCAAGGAAACTCATCCCCTCCCCGCCCAAAGGCAAGTGCTCTAATCTGCTCCAGGGGGAAATTTTTGGATCAAAACAAACACGTCTCCTCAACATTAGAGCATGCATTGAAAGTGTACAAATAAGGCCCCATTGGTTATAGTGGAAAGAGTTTAAGATATCCAGACTTTAGATGCATCTTGCTTGTTAGCGATTGTGTGTAGATTTGGGGCTGGAAAATGAACCCCAAAGTTAAGCTTATGAAGGAGTGTTTCAGTTCAAGTATGGAATTGGGGCTGGTTCCTGTGTAGCAAAATGAACTTTCCAAGTGACCAGAGACTGGAAGCTGAGGTTAAGAGTAAACAGGGGTTGGGGTAGGAGTGACAAATCAGTGGGGACTATCTTCTTTGAAATATGACAGATACTTAAATATTTTAAGATTTTCCCAAATAGATTTACATAATTGAAGGACAAAAGTGAATTTCTTAATCTCTACACAGGTGAAGGGAGATTGGAACAGTGCTTGCTATTTTATAAGGGCACATTTTAAGAGCTTTCCATGGAGCCGAGTGTTTTGGCTCCCCTATTCTGTTACTTTCCGATAATTTCACTCACAAGCTTTGGCATATGCCAACGAACTGCAGTCTTCAGGCATTTCGCTAGTCTACAGATCCTTGCTTCATAGGCATGTCTAATGTGCTTGAGGCTCTACGATTCTAGTTTTGTTTGTATGAATTAACAGTGAACCTGCCTGGCCTGGTACAGTTGCACACACACCTTCTTCCTGCCTGGTCTTTATGGGGAACACAGCTATTGTACGGATCTGCTAAAATCAAATTACCTTCTAAAACTACTTCAAATCTGCCATTTTTTAAAAAAGATTTATTTATGCTTACAGAACTGGGGTACAGGCCAGAGGTGTGGTGGGTGAGAGGATTCACCAGAGACAGAGTGGGGAACAGAACAGGCAGACTGACAAAGCACACTGCTGAAGGTAGCAGAGGGTGGGTCAGAAGAGGTCTGCTGTGCCATGTGGGTTAGCTACCTGATGGGGATCGAACTCATGCTGCAGTGGTTTCGGAGACCTTCATAATGCGGTGCTTTAACCTGTTGCACCGCCAGGGAGAGCCCTCAAATCTTCCATTTTTTATAGAACCTTTTCTGAAACTGAAATTAGATGTTTTGTGCTTCCTTTAAAGCCACATATTTGATTTTTTCTCCTGCACTGTATTTCTATTGTGCTTGCCATTTTACTTTCCAAAGTATCATAGCATTCAACTCTCCAGCTGTTTACAATGGGGGAGTGGTGACCCTATTTCTCACCACTTTGTTCATGTGACTTAACTGAAACTAACTTTAACCTTACCCACTGTTATCAAGAGTCAGTGGCACCATTGTCATTTCATAAAAAACTAGGTAAATGTGCTATTTCTAGTAGGGCCACTATTCTGGTTGGTTCTGCTGACAGCCATGTTACCATCAGATATGCAGTACTTCTGTGATTATCAGGAAAGAGAAACCCACATAGACAGATTCTAAATGGTATCGCCTCAAACGTGGCTAAGGCTGTCTTAGGAATTCTCTCATCTACACCTTAACATTATTTACAGGGCTGAGAAATTACGAATTTTTTGCTAAAGCTGGGTCCTAGTCAGGACTGCCAGCCTGGTGAAGCACCCCCAGGACACTATAACCTGCTTTGCCTCAGGTTTGGCTCATGTAGATCTTGTTAGTTTCATGGCTTAGCTTACTCTTCTCCTCACTGTCTTAGAATATATGGAATCTGACTATAATTTCTTATGTCCCAGTTGGCTTACAAACCTCATGTGCACTATACCACTTCCTAAATTTGAGCCTTAAACGATATTGACTTAAGAACATACTCTGGAGGACCATGCATATGATGTTTATCTTTTATTAGAGATTTTATATTACATATTCCCAAAAAGATATATAAAATCTTCCAAGAGAAAATATCAAAACTTATTGATTCCAAGGTAAGCAACATAATCAAAAGTAAAGCAAGGATTTTCTTCAAAAGGAATGTGAAAACAGTTCAGCACAAGTACAATAAAGACAAGGGAAGGTAATTACAACATTTTACAATACATTTATACCATTTTTATTTTATTCAGTATTTGTAGAAAAGAAGGATGCTTGTTTTTTCAACACTGCAGTTATAACCCCAAATTAAAAATTAGAAAAAAAAAGTGTAATGAACTTGTTTGGTTCAACCAAACATCTGTGATAATAAATGCAACAAAACCTAAGCAAACAAATATGCCATCAATCACAACTTAAGTATGTTTTTTAGTATGTGCTGGAAAAGCTAAATTATTTAATCAGCTCTTGACCACAACCAAAGCAAAAGCATCCTCTCTTCATTTCCCTGATGATTTATTCTAAAAATAAAAAGCAGAAACTTGCTGGTTAAAGATAATTTCTGCTTTACTGATGAACAGTTGGTGGTAACACACATTGAGGATGACCCTGGCTTAAGTGGAAAAGATCCATGTCAAACAACCAGAAGTGCCCAAACCACTGTTATTGCATCAAGATTTGTTTATTTCAACTGATCAGAATTTCTGGAACAATTAAGCACATCCACTTAACCACAGAACACAGGGAACTCCCAGAGGAAAGCTTTACATTTAAGATGCAGTGAAAACACTGGTCTTATTCCTGGGATTACTTCTGGAAAACCTAACATCTGTAGATGTCCACAAAAAGGAAGCATTTTCTTCTTTTTAAAAGTTGTTTATCTCCCCGAAATGAGGAAGGAAACTTACAGTACATATTTATTGCATGAAAATATTCCCTTGTAATATCTTTATCAACACTGGTATTGTTTCCTTAATTATTAAAGGCAAAAGAAGTTTATGCATTTCACATAACAATCTCAGGAGCTGCATCTTGATTGAAAATCCAGATGATAATCAGACATAATGACACAGAAATTAGGTTTTAATATTTTACAAAGAGGTTAGAACGCAGAACTTTTCAGTCAGATATTACAACGTGTATTCATTAACACAAAGAGAATTTTGCAAGTATACAAAGAATCCTGCAAAACTGAATGTTGAAAATGATTGCCAATGTTGTTTTTATTTTAATGTCCAGTTAGCAATGATCCCAACTAAATTTTACCAGAAATGTAATGGCACATGGCTTCAGAACTTCACTTTGAGGTTAGCACATACAAAAAATCTGCAATTCACTGAACAAACATTCTTTAATACAAATCATGATAGGTTACAAATAAGTGTATATAAACAGGATCTAGTTTAAAGCATTTCTCTTTAATGGTTAACCCTCATAAAAATGAAATAATATGTGGACTTTGCAGTTTACCAAACCCTCATTTCAAGTTGCAGTCTCCTTGGCAGCAGCATATTTAATTAACAGTATTTTTTCTTCCTTGTTTTGTTTTCTGACATCTTAGTACATTCAAATAGTCAAAATGTTTAGGGTAACATCACCACAAATTCAATGAACCCAGTCAGAATGTGGCCATCAATGTCAGGCAAAAATTATACAATTTATGAATAGAAAACACTCATGCCCTCCCCCGCCCTGTCACCCCATCCCTTTCCCAAACAGTTATATGGACACCAAAAAATTTAACAAGACCTATAAAAAAATAAGGCACATTTATTTTTATATGGTAATGTTAAAATAGAAAACCCCTTTTCAGAACATCTGTATTCAAATGAGCTGTGTAAAGACACCTTATGGTACCTAACGAAGGTTATGGTACCTATGGAATTGCTTCTTCTATTTTAATGACAATGGAATAAATTGCACCTATCCCACATTGTCAAGTAATGAAAATATGCTTTTTTCCCTACTATTGAATGATTTAAAATCTAATACTTCTGGAAATACAAAGGGTGGGAAGGGTCAAGTGGTATATTAGAAAAAGGTGTGAAAATCAACTATGTATATCATAAGGGTCGATGGATCGCACTTTTCTACATTTCAACACATAAAATTTTTCTCATGTGTATGAATAATTGCAACCATTTTGGCCATTAGCTATCACCCACCAGCTTTTTATTCCATTTTGGTAAAAATGGATATTCTAGTAAAACTAATAAAGGGTCAGCTATATGAATACTTAAAACAATCTCTTCACAACCCCAACACAGATATAATTAGTTAGCATATAACCTGAGATATAGTATGTTGAGAGGTTGTCTTTAGACATTTCTTCATTTGTAGAATCAACTCATACTGAAGTTGGTAGTTCATAGAGGGTATGTTAAAAAAAAAAAAAAAACAAAACTGATTTATAGTATGTATAGCATGGCTTTTTTTTTTAAATGTATTGATTAAAAAACAAAAATCACAGAACTTATGTTCTCACAGTAGCCAGAAGCGAAAATAATGTGCTTCCTTATTGCACGTCAAATCAAAAGCTAATGTTTCCCAATCCAAATATGAAGTCAAATTCACCTTAACTGGATTCGGAATGTGCTGATTTCCATGGGACTCAACTTAATTTCACTTATGTTTCGGGCATCTGGAGGTGAATGCATCAAGGATAACGATGAAGGTATGAAACTTGCAACGGTAAACTTGCTAAAAAGTTTCTGTACCAATATCTAAAAAAAAATAAATAAAAATGCATAAATGCATAAATCACCCTTGGAGAAAGATTAGCTGTGCATTTCTGTCTAGATAAAAGTAATGCAAGAAAAAATAAAACAGTATATTTGAAAACCTCTATAAGTAAAAAAAAAAAGGAGGTGGCAACAAGGGATAGGAAAATAGACCTGTGCATTTTAAACGAAGTCCTGGGTACTCCCTGGTGGCATAAGGGGTTAAAGCGCAGCACTAGGAAGCTAGCCGCAGATGCTTCAGCACGAGTTTGATCTCACATGGTATTTGACTCACATGGCGCAACCCGCTGCTCCCCTCAGCAGTGTATTTCAGTAGATCTGCCTGTCCTGCTCTCCACTCTGTCTCTCTGGAATCCTCTAACCATTCCTGCACCTTTGGCCTGTACCCCAGTTCTGTATGCATAAATAAGTAAATCTTTAAAATAAAATACAATAAAGTAATAATAATAAAAAAACCACAACAAAATAAAATCAAATGAAGTCCATCCCTGGAGAACAGGGAATTGGTAAAGATAAGGGCAATTTGGTTGGCAATCATTCTCTATATTGCTTGAAAACTATATGTTGGGGTCACTTTTTCGATGTAAGAAAGGATACTGGTGGGCCCTAAAGCTGGAAGGGCACTGCATTTTCTTTCAGCCTATATTTACCTTAACAGTGGTTGTGTTCAACATTTTCCCCCCTATTTCAATAGAGCTGAAATACAGGGGATGCAAGAAGACTCAGGGTATCATCCTACCTGTGTAGAGTGAGGATGCTTGGAAAATATTACTTTCAATCCTGCCAGGTTATTCTAATAATTGCTCTTCTGGATTGTATGGCTCCCTTAAGGCTCAATGTCTTAATATTTGTATACACACGCTCACAGATAACTATACTCAGGTATTCAACAGTAAAGTGGAGAGTAAATGTAATTTAAGAAGTAATAGACATCAGTACATTTAGTGAGATTAAAAAAAAATGTCAACATATATCTAAGTGGCTCTAGATCCCCTATCACACCTTCTTAGACCTGATGATCATGTTTTGCAGGATTGGAACAGAATCACTTGAATCTAGTCTACAAGAGTGTCTGGGTTTTGGAGAACAGGGTCAGCTGAGTTGTGCAATGAGGCAAACGTGCTCGAGTGCTAGACCCAGCCCAGTGGCTTTTCTCGGGAGTTATACCTGCTCAGAGCCAGAGGTTCACTTCCTTCTAAGGACAGGTTTCAGGGAACTGTAAGCAAGACAATGGAAGAGAAATCTGAAGTGGGAGCCAGCAGGCAGTGATAGCCTGAGGATCTGCTCAGTCAGCAGTGTGGACTCATAAGCAAATCTGGCTTAATCAGAAGATTTTGAATAGTATTTTCCCATCTGGCAATAAGTCCTGGAGGAAGTACAGCTGCCTGGTAGGCCATGACTGAATATCCCTCTGGCCATATTTTCAATTTTCTCTGTAGCTTCCCTACTGCCACCCTATTTTACTTTGCTTATAAATTTTGCCCTAGCTCCTATAAAACTTGGGGTTACTAATGCTGAACTAGATTATACACAATCATGTCTAGGAAAGGAGGAAATATGGTAGAGAAGGAAACTGGGGAGAAAAGGTTTTGTAAGTTGGAAATGGAAGGTCTAAGAATCAATGAGAACAATGTTTTCGAAAGTGCATATGTACCAACTTGCATTTTGATGCCAACAAGGAGAATGAAGGTTGAGAAAATGCTTTCTTAGGAAGGGGAAGATTTCAGCTAATTTGTAGCTGTGGGAAATGAGTCAGTAAAGAAATAATGAAACATTAACATGTCAGGATTACTGGCAAAAAATAAGGATTTCAAAGCACACCAACTTTATATAACCCTTTAGCTCACCTTTCCTTGGGTGCTGGAGCAAAACAGCCCTGTGTCTCTATGAGAGAAACGGCAATCAAATCCCTTCCTGTGGAGGATCAAGGCAGCTTCATCGGAGTGTTTGCCATCCACCTGCAAGTGAGCAGAGTAGCAAGTGAGATACTGAAACAACTGTTAGCACAACTGCAACCTCCATTGTCTTGGTGTCAGCATCCCCCAAAGACAAATGATTATTTTATTTAGCAGTGAGGCAGGTTCAAGGAGTCTGGCAACTTGTTCTAAGGTACCTTGTGAAGTTATCAAAAGCCTAGTTTTCTTTCATACACACTGAAGATGGGTTTCCTTTTATCCACAATTACGTACTTTAGAGATTCTTCAAATAAAGCCATTTATTTTTAGCATCTACATTAGTTGACTCAATTGTACCTGAATTTTTATCTTTATTTTATTGGTGAACAATGCATCATCCATCTTAAAATGAAACATACTCCTTTACTGACTATGAGTTTTTGCTACTGCATTAAATCTTTAATCTTCAACATATTGATTACTTTATATAAGATATTTCAATTGAATTAGTTATGCTTATCACTTGGCAAGCCAACCACATTTATTAGCTTGATATTAAACTCATATTACAGAAACAATTTTCTTGTTTAAGCAATAAGAAAAATATGAATGACAAGTGAGTTGCAGATATGAATATACTCTTTCTTGCAGTAAACTTTCTTGCATTCATTTAAAAAATGTCATGAATGGCTCACATGTTTGGGTATTTTAAATATAAACATCTTAATAAATTTTGCTTCCTAATGTAGACAGATATTTATGATAATAAGCAAAATGAATAAAAATCATTGCAAAATTTAAGTAAAATAGTTACTCAAAGAAGAACTGTGTATTGCAGGGTGCTGATTCCATGATGAAAATTATCTTTTTGCTTTCTGTGACTACAGATATAAATATGTCCAAGTTTTTGATCATCCTCACTAGGAGACACATTTTTTAATGTGCAACAGAGTATCTTTTCTGAAAAACTACCAGTATTTTCACCACTGATTTGATTTTAATGTGCCTGAACAATTTAAGGCTGTCCCCACCTCTGATTCTTGGCTGGAATAACCTGTTTTATGACATTTCACACTGGTATTTTGCATTGGTACTGCTAAGATTTTGGTTGAAGAGAAAAAAAGTCATTTAAGGAATTCTGATACATCACAGAACCACATAATACACATGGCAAATTTAAATCATATGATAAAGATTTAATTAAATTCCAGTAAGTTTCAAATTCAAAATAGCACATGAAAACAATCTTCCATTTATTATGGACATAAAGTCTCCAGAGGAATGATAAAGAATAATGGTGAAACCTTGGAATAGTCATTTGATCTTCCTAAGCATCAGTTTCTTTGTCTATTAAATGGAGCTAATGCATGTCTACCTCCTCCAGGAAGCTATAGTGTGGGTTAAGCCACATCACATTTTGTAAAGTAGCTTAGTGGACAGCACAGAGTGTACACAGGCTGTAGAAATAAGTAGTTTAGAACCCAGGGCAGGAGTCAGGCAGTGTGAGATTTGGATCTTAGCTTTGCAATTTACTAGCTGCTGATTTCAGCAAAACCAGGTTTTCTTTTTTTTTTTTTTTAAATATTTATTTATTCATACAGAATTGGGGTATAGGCCAGAGATGCGGAGGGTGAAAGGCTTCACCAGAGACAGAGTGGGGAGCAGAACAGGCAGATCAACGAAGTACACTGCTGAGGGGAGCAGTGGGCGGGTGAGGAGAGGTCTGCCACGCCATGTGGATCTCCTCCGGGGCAGACAGGAATCGAACTCATGTGGAAGTGGCTTAAGCTTCTCAGTGCTATGCTTCAACCCACTGCGCCACCAGGGAGGGCCACCAGGTTTTCTTTTTAATCATCAAATGGAGATGAAATGAAAAAGTATTAACAAGGACTTTAGCCTAGTTAAGGGTAGAGCATAGTTAAGGGTAGAGCATAGGCTACCCTCAGTATTAGGAGCTATTTTTACTTCTAACTATAAAAATTGTCAAATCTTGGTGTTTACTTTTATAATAGTTACAAGTTAAACAATATCCTAATTTAATGTCTAATTCATGAAATTCCTGTATTGACATACATTTGCAGCTAAGGAATTAGAGATCGCCCCCCACCCCAATAATAAGTTATACCAAAATTATACCAAAGTTTAAATTCAGACTCACTGATTAGATGATCTATAATGAGACTCTCATAGAAACACATATCATTTTAACCTAAAGCATTTGGACACTTTAACTCACTAGACTGATTATCTTCCCCAAACCACTCAATAGTAGGCATTGCTCAAATTCCTGCAATACATTGGTTCCTGGAAGAATGAATGTATAATGTTTTTAGTTACTAAGTTCCAAGAAAGTCATCTTTGGAATTCTGCCATTAAACTTACAAGAGATTTAAATGCTACAAAAGTCATAAAAATTAATTTTCATTGATGGAAAAGTTGTCCTTTTTGTAAAAACTAAATGACTTCATTTTAATAAGAACTAGAACATCAACTAAAATAGCAATCATCTTGTCCATATTTTTAAAAATTAAATATTCATGAAAGTATCAATTTTCAAATTAATGTACCTTGAGGTCAGGTAGCTATTTTTTGCAGGTTCAAAATCTGTGTAGACATTTTGTTTCCAAGGAAATTGTTTTTTAAAGTAGGGAAATTACGAATTTAATGTGAATATGCATGCAGGACAATAGACATCTCAGAACCTCATATTGTATGTTATAGGATGGTAATAAGATTTTGAAAGACCAGTTCTTCATACTCATTAACTGGACTTCACAGAAGGAGTCTATGAAAGAAATTTACAAATTCTGAAATTTCACCAAACACTGTGCTAGGTGAGCACAAATTAAGTAACTAGGTAAAACATTTCAAATTATATTGAAGTGTTTCAACACAAACAAAATCTACTGCTGAACTTATTTTAAAGAATAAACCAATAAATATCAAGCTCCTAGACTAGTGTGGCTGGGAGACTTCTTCAGTAACTGGGCAGAAGTGGGGAAGATGGTCTGGTTTGCATGAATGAAGCCAATAGGCCTTAGAGAAAGCTGGGTCGAAGACAAGGTTTGAGTCTGTTATGTGACTCTGAGTATCTTTTAACTTCTGAAAATTCAGGGAGATAGGCCAGAATCTGAGAATTGAGAATTGCAGCTAACATTTATTGGGCACCTGTCATGTGTCGTAACCTATACAGAATGCTTTTCATGGATGAACTCATTTCATCTCAGAATGATCTTAGAAATAGTTGAGGTGGTATTCAAGGTTGGTTTACTACTTTTAAATATGCAAGAATATTGCTACCATAGAGCGTTATAGTTTATACTCCAATAGCAATTATCACAAATAATCCAATATTAGTCTTTCATAAGATGTTGCCATTGATGGTTGGTATATCCATCTATGAGTACCCTGTTACTCCTGAGGTGACAAGAGAACAATGGGCAGTGTATTTATTCCTCCACATTTGCAGCACTCTTGCTCCTTTTTGTTTCCAAGCAAGGGGAAGGGACCTGGAGTCAGACATACCAGACATACATATTAGCACCACCAGTCACATACACCCTGGGAAGTGTATTATCATTTCCAGGTGAGGCCATTCCCCCCTCCTAGAAGATGGGGTACAAATACAGTCTATTTTCAGGAGTGTTGTGAGAAATAAGTAAAATTCTTAACATAGTGTGTGGCATGTGGTAATTTTATGTATGCTATTTTGAAATATCAGAGGAATTAGTAATGAAGTATAAAAAGGAATACAAGACAAACTGACAGCAAAATACACTTGGCAATAAACTCTGACATTCTCTAATTCACAAAAAAAAAAAAAGTGCTGCCACTTTTACTCCATTATTAGTAACCATCAAACTGCTCATGACAGAACCACCACAGCTGAAAACCTGTGTTTGTCAAGCATTCAGTACTTACTACATGCCAGATGCTATTCTAAATGTTTTATAAACATTAACTCATTTAATCCTCTAATGTTGCTAAGGTGGATACTATTATCACTGCCAGGTTTCTAAGTGAGGAAAATTAGATGTAGAGAATTGAGTGACTTGTTCAAAGTGACCAGCCAGCAAGAAGAGAAAATGTACTCTAATTTGGATACTCTGGCTCCAAAGTATGTGCTTTTAACAGCTTCATTCTCCTGCCTTTGCACAAGCAAATGGTTGGTGGTGACAAAAATTACAAGGAGAGGAAAGGGAGAATTACTTTCAATGTAATATAACAAAATGTTATAGACTAAAGATCACTCCTCTATTCTTGAAAAAAATATATATGATTCCAGCAGTGCTAAAACCATGATGTATATCAAAACATAAATTCAGAAAGAATGGTTTTGAAATTTTAATTTCTACCTATTCAACATTCCACCTATCTATCCATCATCTCATTTTAACAAAATTTAAGGCCATTTGGAAAATTGCATATGCATGACAGGCTCTCATCAGAAAAGCAACAGGCAACTGTTCTTCCACTAACATGGCAGAAAGCTCAAAAGGTGAATGCTATGTGCTTTTCTCCCACACCCAAGGAAATCTAATTTATCCATCAAAACAGTAAGGCTTGCGAATCAGTAAAAAACTGTACTAAACATTGTTTGTGTACATATTTTTTCTGAGGAAAGAGAGGGGCCATAATTTTGACCTTATCCTAACAAGGGTTTGACTGCCAAGCTTCCTTCCTAACAGGAAGCCTGAGGTGGAAAGACTAAGGCTCAGCTAAATACTTGGTGGGAAGATTTCTCCAACCCGTACAGATTTCTTAAAAACGCCTAACAACACTCATCATTCAGTGCATTCTGGCAGCTGGATAGGTTAGAAAATTACAGTGTTCTAAGTCCTGCGATAGGAAATAATCAGTAGAAATTCATTTTCCAGGCACTCATTAAAATGTTCCAATAACAGTTATCCTGTTTTGATCAACAAACTAACATGACAGAAAGGGAAGCAGAATAGCTGTTGTTAGCTATGCACAACAAAGAGAAATTTTTGCCACAATTTTCACCTTTCCAGAAGCTAGGGAGATCAATAAAGCACCAATCAATTCTTATAAGAAAGTCAAAATAAAGTAAAAGCCTTAAACTGCATCTTATAGAAAAGAAGGGTGGAGGGGTGATAAGTCGGGAGAGAAAATCTTATTCAATAAGTGGTGCTGATGTTGAAATAATTATTTGTAAGAAACAGTTAAGGACAAAGCAAAACAAATTATATAAGGAATAATTTAGATGTAATATATATGTAATATAATATTAAATAAAAATATATCTGGGAAGTTACTTAACTTTTCACGTTTATTCATTTTGTACAGAAGGGAACAGGAGAATGATAATGACATTAATTGTTAACAGTTACCAGTCTTGTTATGAGCTTTAAAAGAGTCCATGTGTGGGGGCTCTCCAAAATGATACCTGGTAAACATCAGGTCTCTGTGACCTAATATTAAGTAGTCTTACGTAGGTTATTATTCAAAAGGCCATTTGCTATGTAGACATTATGCTGAAGCACACGTTGTACCGTCTTAACTAATCTTACTAAAACCCCTGTGAATTAACAATCAATAAGGCTTAACTGATCTAAGAAATTTGTTTATTCAAGGAAGTATATCAAAGCTAAATTTAGGCTTTATTCCACATAATGGAATTTTAACTAATATATAATCTTTAAAATCTACTTTTTTCTCTTATTTGCATAAAGTGTAAAATTAAAAAGAACACATGGCAAAACTATATTTATGTACCTACACATACAAGCAGTACATATAATCTGGAAAAAAAAAAGATGGTTGAACTCCACATCATTTCTTAAGACATCATGGCAGAATGGCTTCATGAAATGCAGTTGAATGTCTTAATGGAGTTCCTTCCTATTCCTGCAAAGTGAGTACCTTAGGATGGACCTATAATTGTAACCTACAGAACCCAGCTCATGACAGGTCCTACCAAGTTTCTCCCAGCACCAAGATCCCTTTCTGTTTTATTCACCATCCTTTTCTGGTGACATAACATTCATGTGTAGGGCAGTTAAGTGCTTCCCAGTTTTCAAGCCTTTATTAAAGTTTTTTTTTTTATTTTAAGCTCTTGATAGTGCCGGGAAAGAGGGTAGAAAAGAGAAGCTGGAGGCTGGATCTACAGGATGAGAAGGGTAACAGTTAAACAGACTATCCTGTGAGCAGAGTTTTAGAAGCGGTCCACTCTCCTTCATCTTATCACAAATAGAGCTGTCCCCAAACAGAAAAAAAAACAACAAACAACAACAAATGAAGAACAGATTCAGCAACTCTTACAAAGACAAACACTAGCCTCTGAGATCACAGACAACACTCAGATCCAGAAGACCTGCATATGGGTTCTGATTCTACCAGTAGGCAGATAGTTTTCTTTCAATCATTTGATCTCACTTTGCTAATTTAGTAAGTGGCGGTAAGTCTACATTTTCTAGAATCATGTAGAATTACTGATTCTGAGGCTTGCCATTCCACCATCAGTATTAGAAACTCAGAGATGGGGAAATTTGTTAGAAGACTGTTTTACAAATCTCCCCAATGTGATCCACATAAAGTGGATATGAGGAAGAGTAACTGGAAATGCCAACAAGTCATTCAGTGGACAAGTGCACTTCCAGTCCCCCATCACACTTTTCTCACTGATGCTACAGTCCATAACCCCTTTTCCCATGAGAAACCACAGAAAGTAACTTAGGTGTAGAACTGAGGAATCTTCGGACAGTGGCCAGAGGAGAGGCAAATAGGCACAGCGTCCATCACACAGCTGAGAGAAGAGGGTAGGCAGGAAGAGAAACATGTCCTCGTGTCAAGCTGGTCCTGTTTCTATGAGACACTTCTGATAAAATATTGTTAGATGGTGATTAGGAAAAGGCTTACTTAGATACAGGTTAATGCAGACCTCTGGTCTGATTTGTAATTCAACCAATATGTTGACATTATTTCAATGGGAAACATGTATTGCAATCTCTAAATGAGAAACACATTATTAGATGCTGGCACATAAAAGCAAAAAACACAATCAAAATGTTTAGGTCTGGTCTCTGGATTTATTCACTGAATCATTTTTGTCTTTTAGTATTACTATGAAATTACACTGGCCATCTTTTAAGTACCAAGCTTTCTTTGAATCAATACCTACATCAAAGTCCATTGATGATTATCTTCCTATTATCAGAAGTTAGGAGACAGAGAGCAATTTTTTAAGAAGTGATATGAACTGACCAATCAATTCCTTGGATTACTAGTGAGCTTTTAAAATACCATTAGAAATATGTGTTGAAATTAAAAGTCTAACACAGGAACTAGCAAGAATTGTTATAATGATACAAAACAGCATTTTGTTCTGATCAGTAGTTAACCTCAGCATCACATGTCAGTCTTTGCCTTTCCCAGTCAAACTTACACATTGTTAGATTGCTCCCTGGTCCCAAGTGTGATAAGCATTATTAGAGTAACAACATATGTTTACAAAGTGCTTTGTTTTCAAAAAACTTTTCTGGCATTATTTTATGTTTCTCATAGACTCGAAGCAGGCATATCCAGTTACCAGCCTCATTTGAAAAGGCAGTTGAGCTAACATCACTTACTCACAGGGAGAGGAGGAGCTGCATCTGTGCTGAAATGAGAAGAACAACTGGAAGTCAGGTGGTCAGTGAGCAGAAGCAGACCACAAGGGGCCTGGATGTTTAAGGGTCTGCATCAATTATCAGGCAGTAGGATTTTTAATCAGGGATGTGGTCAGATTTACTTGACAGGAAGAGAACCAATGGCAGGCAGAAGACAAAGCAAGGTGAGCACTAACCAGAGATGACCTGGAAACAGGTACCACCCTTTCACTGTGGAGGGTAAATTCCTATGCTCACTGCTGCTAGCCAGCTGAAAATGCTTCCAGAAAACAATCACTTTTTAGCAATCTTGGAAAAAGAGTTATTCAGATGTGAAACTAAGTGATATGACTGCTATGCTCTGTAGACACCTTAGGATCCTTCCAGATGCTCTAACAACTATGCCCAAAGGAGGTGACCAGAGGGCCAGTCTTTGATGCATTCTACTCTGTTCATTTATTCCCTTTAATGTATGAGTTAATGATAGGTTATTTCAGCAAGGGTGTTCATCTCTAGTGTATTCTTTACACAACTTAAAATGTTGACCCTCAAGACTGTAGGAAAATCCTAGAAACACAGGTTCATTCATACCACAAATTGCTACTGAGCCCTACTACTGTGTTCAGTCATGGCTCTGGGTAGAGCTATAGGATGATTGTGAAAACAGTTTTCTGAAAGTTTTCCTGGCTGGTTTTTGCCATGACCTGCTAGCACAGGTGGCCTAGCAGATAACATAGCTTTGAGATGTAGTCTGCATTTGCAGAAAATAGTAAATAATATATAAATTTGATTTACAGTTCAGATATACAAAACATATTTATGTAATAACCTAGGCATAAATTTGGGCCAGTGCTGGCTTTGTCTAGAAGTCATGTAACAGTTAATAAGGCTCCTGAGGAGTGGGGAGCAGAAGGGCTCTCACTAGCACTATTGTAGAGTCCAGGATGGCTGCCACTACCACTACTAACCACTGTGCCACTGCCAATTGCTGCTGCTGTTGGGCAGGGGGCCTGAGGGACTGCATGGCAGGGCTGCTCAGCTACTCTGAAGCCATTAGAGCTACTGCCCATGTACTATGCTGACCACCCACAGATGATGCAAATGTTGCTGCTGTACTTTGTCTCTTGCTCCTACAGTAAAGACCCAAATATGTAGGCATTTATCTTGACTTTACTTGGGCCTGCCAAAGGGCATCCCGACTTGTCTGCTGGCTGGATGAACCCTGGCAAGCTTTGAGCTGGTGCCCGACAAGGATACAACAGGAATCAAACAAAAGAACAGTTCACATGCAGCCTAGATTCTGATTCCATCTCCTGCCTTCATACTTGCTGCCTAGGTCAGAAATTGATGTGATTCTTTTTTTCTAACTTCCTTCAGATTTTTACCTTTTCTGTAGGGTCCTATCCAAATACCTTTCTCTTTTCTTTCTTTGTTTCTCCATAAACAGTATCACCATTTAATATGTATTTGTGAGCAGATGTTTAATTATTTTTCTCCTTCTATTAGAGTCAAATCTCCAGAAAGGTGAGGATTTTGTCTGTTTGGCTCACAACTATCCCCAAGTATTATTAGCAGTAACTGGCACATATTTGCTGGTTATTCACATGATCATATGGGCCATTCACGTGGGCATATATACACATGGGCTTTTATCATTCACTTATATTCAATATTGCAAGCCATACATATGTTTTCCTACATAGCCTTGCATAAGTCCCTTATATTGGAGATACAGTTTTAAAAGCCCTAATTGTCTAAATGTGTAGGCATTTATCTTGACTTTATTTGGTTTGCTCTAGCACTCTGTCCTTAAACGAAACTTTTTTTTTCATTATGTTATCTTCAAACATGAAGATACAATTTCTTTATATTCAGGTCATTTATTGTAAGTTACTTCCCACAGAATCCATAACCTTTACTGTTTCCAGCTAAGCATGTCAATTTACAATATCAAGTTCTACAAAACATAAAAAATGATGTCAGATGTTTAGTCTTTCTCCTTTGCAAATCCAATTTGACTTAAAAAACAGGCATTTATGTAAACTAAAGCAGTATAAAGGAATTTAAACTCCAAACTTAATAACCACCCCCTAGTTCTTTCTCTAATATATCTTTATATTTCTCTAAATAGTTGATTTCTCAAAATTAAGGTCTGGATTGCAGTGATTTTCAAAAGAAATAGCTGATTGTACAAAGCCTACAATACAAAAATAATTAAACACTCGGCTTTCTATTTCTCTAGCTCCTGAGAAATACTGACTAACAATGAAAAATGAATAGAAATGCTAGTGGACCTGATCTGAAGACCTGGTTTTCCCACCTACTAGTTATATGGTTTCCAGCCAGCTTTCTCTTTTCTCTTTCTCTTTTTCTCTTCAACTATTTAGAGAAATATAAAGATACATTAGAGAAAGAACTAGGGGGCGGTTATTAAGTTTGGAGTTTAAATTCCTTTATACTGCTTTAGAAGTATAAAGAAGAATAAAATTAACTAGTAACATGATAATTCTAAACTACAGAGTAATAGTCTAATGAAAGGCATGATGGCTTTGCTTAAAGGTGAAGTCCTCCTTATGACTCTTCAAAGTCAATAAAGTTTATAGTACTTTTTCTTCTTCCCAACCCCCTCAATCAAATATATTATAGAAACTAATTTCTATTGCTGTATTTTGACATATACCTTTGACTGTATTGTCCTCAGATTAACCAGGTGAATATCACAAGGCCAGGATGACTGCAATGGAGAGAATTCACCAAGCAGCTGAAGTGTGGGTGTGTAAACCTTCTCTGCCATTAAAATGATGGGATGATTGAGAAAAGAAGAAGTCATGTGGCTAAAGAGGGAAGGAAAGCTGACTGGCTTCTTTTCTTCTTCCTATCAAGAAAAAAACAAAAACACTTAATTACAGATTTGCTCTTCTCATCATATTAACTGAATAACCTGTAGGATTTAAATAGGAAAAAATGCAAACTCTTTTATTACTAAATTTAAAAAAAATATTAGTCTTAGAAAATGCATGGCACATTATCAAGTTCATTTCTAAGCAATACAAGAAAAAGTAGTGTCTACTTAACTCATAAATTAGAAATACCCCTTTTATTCTTGCTTTAATATTAAGAATCCTGATATTTTTCACAAATATTTTAAGACAGGTATAACTTCTTCAAGCTACACAAAACCTTAAAAAGTAGATGAACTGGGATGTTCATGTATCTTTCACATCACATCATCAAATGGTATCTCTTTCCCCTGGGTTTCACCCATCATATTCTCATGGTTTAATGTATACATACACTTAACTAGACTATAAAGTCATGTACTTATCGAAAGCTGTGTACTATAAGTGTTACTTAATGCTACGAATTCCTTTAAAACTCTCAAAATAAATATGGCTTAATTATATACAAAGATATCTATATCAACTTCATCTGACTGTTTTCTTTAAATTTTGGTAAATCATTGTCAATTGTTTCACTCCAATTCATTCCAAAACCGGGAACTGTTATCTATCTTATAGAAGAGTTATCAAACATTTACAAGGTACAAAGTTATTCATTATAGTTTTAATGTTTTCTACGGTGCATACTTATAAACATTTCAGCATAAGTCTATCATGAACATTAGATAAGTCTACCATGACTGGGATATCCATATGGCATGCACAATTATTTAAACCAGTGAGTGAGTACAACCTTAATATTACCTAAGGTATAAAAGCAGAGAAAAACAGTGAAAAGAAAAACTAATTTATGTAGAAAGGTCTTTTGATCACTAAAAACCTTTGAAACAAATTTAATTTTGTATCTTATTTTTTAAAATGGTATTTTACTGGTAAGTTCTGATTTTGCATTCTTTTTGTAATACAGGCTTCAAATCAAAGGCTTAGCTACTATCTGTGTGAAAAGACAAGATTTACAGAAGACACAGAGCTTAAAATTCAGAATGTCAGATTAGCATTAAACATAGGGTGTTAGCAAAGAGTGATGAGCATCTTGCCAAGAGCAAGCTGTAGGTACCATTACAATTCAGACCATAGAGAAACAGAGGGACAGTGCAGTGTTGAGATACTGACAAAAATAATAGATCTGAAAGAATTGTAAAAAAAAATGTATATATCTATTCTAAATTCTCATTTTCAAGAATATATTAAACAGCAAATAATGTTTTAAATAGTGCTGAAGTTTAATGCAGCTTGTAGAATAACATTAAGTTTATTCTGTAATTTATTCTAAATGAATAAAGGGATATATTCAACAAGATAGTTTCAATGCACCCCAAGATCAAAAGACTTCATAATCTAGGTCAGTACTGCTGACAGAAATATTTTCGAGAAATACAAGATTCCAACAAAAAGGAAAACACCTGCTTTGTAGGGTTCAGGAGGCATGAAGGCCATTCTAGGACAAGCACATTCAGGAAAAAGCTCTCCAACTTTGTTCTTTCCTCTTGGAGGAATCCCTGGACATTTCAGTGAGATACTCTGGTGAGCTGTATTTCTCAGAAGCAGTAAACTGTATATTTCCTACTTCTCCAAACCCAAATTTGTTCCCTGACCCTAACCCATATCTGCTGAATCAGAATATCCAGAAGGTGTGGGCCTGGGAAGGTAAAGCTTACCAACTGCCCTTGGTAAATCTCATCTAGAGATTCCCAAACTATTCTGCATCTGTGTCTTTATGAAATACCTTTGCTATTGGAAATTTTGTTTCTTTAAGCTATAAGTGCATTCTCCAGCCTGTAGTAATTAATATACTACTATAAACATCATTTGATTTCGTGTTGGCTATAAGACTTCAGACTTGTATACTTTTAATTGTCTCCTTTCAGCGTATCTGAAGTCAAAATCATTTCCAGCACACGTGGTTCCAAACTCCATCAAGTTGTGGTCATCTCCACTGTGGTGTGGCCCATACTTTACAAGTCATAATTTATTGCTAGACTCCCTAATCTTCAATACTCTTCACTCCACTTGAGTTATCTGATCCCCGAACATCAAAAGTTTCCATTTCTTCTATATCACAACTCACTAAACTATGTAAAATAGTAAAGATTGCTTTTAGTCACCTTTGTTTATTCACTGAAACAAGACATGGTGAGAACTTGATAAGTGTTTGTGGAACTTAAACTATTAATGTCAAAGAAACTAGAACATAAATAAATGAAAACCTATGTGGGGAGAAACAGTGGGATAAAAATATCCTAAAGGGGTTATTGCCAAAGAGACATTTTCTGTTTTCCACTGCAGTTAAACCTTAAGTATCATAACCATAACCTTAAGTCAATCTCACGAATTCAGTCCTTGATGGGTCTCAGCAGAGATTATTCTCAGGATACTCTGGCAGGACCAAGGTGCCCCATGAAAGTACCACTGTCCAGAAAATGTCTACCTCAGCTTCTACCACTGATATTTAGATACTAATGTTTGAGTTGAAAATAAAAACACACCCTAAGAGATTTAAATAACATGTAACATTTTTTAGCTACTATTTGATGTCATTAGAAATTAAAATGAAAGGATAGTAACTGCCAAAACTCAGACTATGACTAGCCTTTGCAATGTTAATCCTAAAATTAAGTCAGGATTTTTTTTAAGTCTTGACATTTAAAATGGATATTAAAATCTTCTTACTTAAAGATTCTAGATGTAGGAACTCTTTGCTTTAGTTATGTGTTACAATTTCACTCAATCAACTAGTATTTATAAATGACTAACACAGGCCTGGAAGTCCTGTGGGGCACATATAAATCAAGGAGACAAGTCCATGAAATCTCAAAGGGGGAACAGAACATGCATATGGTGACTAGACAGTAAGCATTAACTGTGATAAATATAATAGTATAATTGTAACAGCTCACTAACTTACACATTCGTATAACATATTTTGGGTGTTTCTTTTACTAGGAATCTTCGAAGCAGAGAGAGCTAGTCTCTTCTCACAGAGTTTATAGTGCAAAGAAGACAGTGATCAAATAATCACCATATGTGACACAAGCTATGCAACCTCTGTCAACAGACACGGTACAGATGAAGGGGAAATGCTCTGAAAAATCAGACTTTCCATGCTAACTTATGTTATGACCTCCCTTTTTTTGTATAATGATAATATCAAAATATTCTGAGCAACCTTCAGTTTACAATTGGATTGTCTCAGCCTCATAAGGTGCTACCTTGCCCTGACAAGCAAGCACTGCACCAGGGTGAGAAATTCCTCTTGAAGGCAAAAGTGATTTAACAACTGGCTGATTAATAAACGCAAATAGCTATTATTGCAAAGTCTCTAACTGCCCTGAATGGAGGAAAACCCAAATCTCACTCTACTATCTCACATAGCCTTCTATTCAGTTTCTAAAAAATCACTCAAACTTTCTATAATCTAGCCTTTAGATATGGAAATTCACCCAAGAAGCCTAGTCAGAGCTAATCAGGTTTTCTACTGTCTAGACTTCAAAGGAATTCACATAAGCCTTCTAACTAGTTCTTCAAGATTCTACTATCTAGTCTTTAGATAAAAAAATTCACTCAAGTTTCCTATTCAGAGCTAATTAAGTTTTCTTCAGTCTGGACTTCAAGGAAATTCACTTAAACTTTCTAACAAGTTTTTCAAAGAACTTTACTGTAATTTGATTTACAAGAAATTTCCTCTTCTAGCCCTCACTTTACTTTACCCCCTAGAATGTCTCAATGAGAATGAAAGCCCTTAAGTAGTAAATAAGGTTTAAGGGACTTTATTTTGGTTAATTTTCACTGTGATAAATATAGTAATATTAGTCTTAAACTTTGTGAATCTATGTATCTCTTTTAACCTTGATAGATTGATTTCAAAAAGGTTATAATCTCAAAGGTCAAAATGACCCCAGACTATTCTTAGAAAAAAGGTGATTGTGATCTCAACCCATTTCATATGTTAAAGTCATCCCTCAGCCTGCTGGCAATGTATAAAATAAACCTCTGCTGAAGGCAGAGCAGGAAGACTTGCACCCAACTCTGACTCCTGTGTCTTCCTCACGCCAGCTCCCCTTTGCCCCCCAATTTTTGGAATATCTGCTCGCCTATGTCGTTTCCACCTTAGGATCCTGCCTTTATCTGCCTTTCAACAGCTTGAAACAGGGGCAGGTCCCTGACATATATGCATGGTTCTAAGGGAGCATAGAAAAGGATATGATTCATTGAAAAAGTAATTCACAAAATAAGTTCTAATTTAAACTAAGCAGAGGACAAAAGTACATATACAAATGGCTGTGGAAGTGGAATTATAACAGGTACAGGTTTCATGGGCTCCGCCCCTACTCCAGATACTGGAACTCCAAATCCCATCAGTACCAAGGAGAAGCATGCTGGGACATGAGGGCAGAGCTGAGCAGCCAGGCTGGGATAAAACTGGACATGTGGGCTCTGGGGGTCTCTTGGCCTGGTGGTTTGCGGCTGATGGTTTTGGCCCTCAATCAGTTTTCAGCGTGCCAGTGGAGTCCAAGTCAGCAGAACTGGTAGGACATTCTAGTTAACCTATATTTCTCTCTCTCTTTCCCTGGGTTATTCCATTACCTTTCTCCTTATAAATAAATCCATTATTTAACCTTTTGAATGTGTCCATAATATGATTGAATCATAAGCATAAGCAAGTGGGTGAAGACCCACAGACAGGCAACCCAATTCACATCGGGGTGCCCTGTAACAGAATGTGTAGGAAGCACTAGGAATAGGAAGAAAACCCATGGGCCCAGAACACTGGGCAACATGAGGACAGTGGAAGGCAGGATTCATGTCATTAGGGCTCTGTAGGCCATAGTAAGAACTGGGGTTTTTAAAATATCAGAAAGATTAAGCAGGGGAAGGTGAGATCAGATATAGTTTCTAAAAAACAAAAATACTGTTTACTGCTGAAGAACAGATGTGCAGAGCTAGGGAGCAGAAAGGATGTGTATAGGCAACATTCAGGAAAAATACATGATGCTAGTTTAGTTTAAGGTGGGTAACAAAAACGAGTTTACAGATTTGAAATATACAGGCAGCCAATGTTGATGATTTCAACTATGTAAAAATGGCCAGTGAGGGAGAGGTTTCTGTAAGAAATGACTCCTGACTGGATGGAAAGGGATGGTTGATGGTCATCAAGAGGGGAAATACTGGAAAGGGGCCAGCAGAAGGCAGGTTGTAAGAGTGAGTTTTGCATATCAGAACTTGAGACACACTTGAGAATGATAGAAAAAAAAAATACCAGGAAGCAAATAGATGAGTGAGATCAGAGTTTGTGAAACCCAAGCTGGGGATACATATTTGTGGGTTAAATTTATGTGAAGGAAGTCACCAAAGCCATAAAAGTAAAAGAGATTGAGAATAGTAACTATACAGTGAGAAAAGGAGAAGGTGGGTACCATGCTTGATGGTTCTATTGTATAGTCAGGCAGTTTAATGTGAAATGGGGACTGTTGCTTTGAAAAATGAAAGAAGAAAAGCAAATTCATTTTCAATTGATGAACATAAGATTACAATCAGTACACTATGATTTCAAATACATTTTACTAACCAAACTTAAATTTCCTAAGTGCATGATGAGAGCTCTTTAACTCTTATTTAGCCCAGTCCTTTTAACTCATTTCTTTCAAACTTACCTGCAGGAAATGTTGCCTCAGCCTATTCCTTAGTATTATATCTATATAGTAACCAAAAATAAGATGACCTATAAAGAAATCTTCTATGATCTACAGATACATATATACACATATGAAATCTTTATTCTGTGAAGACAGGCTAAATTTATTATAAAGTTCTCAATACTGGGAATTATTAAAAAAATAAAAAAGTGAAAAGTCACAAGCATTTTAGATAGCAAAGGACAATTATCAGTACATGCAAATTACTTTTTTCCCCTTACCATATTTATGGCACTTCTTTTTTCTAGTAGTATTCGAAATAAGCTAGCTGTGATCTTGTTATCATGGACACCTTGGTCAAGGCCACGGTTGTCATCTTGCATGAGTCTTCGATCCATGATAACTTCGATCTGACCTGACAAACAAACAAACTGGTCAGGGTTATTTAATACAAACATACAGAGAAGATAAATCAATTACAAGGCACAGTCTTGGTTTAAATTTCTCTTCCAGTTAGGAGATAGACACAGCCACCCAGAGGACTGTGGGCTGTGTCCTAATAATAGTTAAAGCAGTTAGTATAAATTTATAGAACAGAACTGTATTTCTGCTGCTGTTCATTAATGTCTAATAAAATCTCCTAAGAAAGTTTAAAATGGGACAAGCAGATGAAAATTAATGTGAAAGTTAAAAAAGCAATCTAAACCGTAAATTAAATCTTCCAACATTTTTGGTGGCAGCATTTGGAATTTAAAATGTATATGAAATTCATCAGGAAATGAGTAACACACATGGGGTAATGAGACAACTATAAAGGGTATGACCTGAAAAGGATGTGAAATAAAATTTATGCTACATCACATGGTGAGTCTTTGAAGAAGCCCTAGAACTTAAAGAACCCACAACGTCCACATTCTCTTCCTGATTACATGTCAGTAAGAACACTACTCTGCCTCCTCAAGCTCAAAAAATAGTCATACTAAGGCTTCTTATTGCTTTAATTGTATGCTAATTAGGATATTATATTAAAACATTAAAATATTACCCAGAGCCATAGTTATATATGCAAGATCACACTAAAAAAAGCTGTGTATATTTAAAAAATATATGTATATTGATTCATGCATCCATCTACCTATTCTTTCTTTCTTAATATTATTGTATTAAGTGACTTTGGTATAATGTTACTGTATTAAGTGGCTTTGGTATAAAAGGGCAATGCAGGAAAGATTTTAAGAATTATTACTCTTATACAGATACCCAGTTCTGTCTAGTTCTTTTCAGTTTGGGTATCTGGTACATAACATTGCCACTAATCATCAGAACTTTCATTGCTACTGCCTCCATATTCTATAAGAAAACTGTCTAGAACTTGCTCCTTAGGCACTGGGGCTAGCTATCAACTAAATATAAGGTACATTCCTAGTTTATGTTTCTCTTCCAGTCAGGAAACTAGTTTGATCATTTCACACCCAAAGTAGTAAATTAGTATCTAGCAATTTCTAACTCTTTTCCCTACTTCTAAATGTTAGTCCATATAATATGTGACACTCACTTTTATGCTTGTAACTTTTCTTTTTTTCCTTTCTCTTCATTAAAATATTTTTCTTTTAATTTTTTTAAGTTTTTATTTTTATTGAAGTATCATCATTTTATAACCTGGCTAGTGTTTTGATCATACAGTTTCCCCCTCAGAGGTAGTTACCATAGCACTCTTATCACTGAACCATCTGTAGATCTGTAGTCCTCCACCATAGTCTACTGTGCTCTATGTATCCCCAAGCCCCCAGAAAACTGCAGGCAAATGATCAGCTTTCAAAGACTGCTTTTAAAGTTTGCCTTTGACTGACATACTGTTTGTTTGGTTTTTCTATATTTCACATATGTGTGACACCATCTAGTCACTTTTCTCTATCTGGCTTATTTCATTGAGAATAATTCCCTCCAGCTCCATTCATATAGCTGCAGATGGCATGAGTTTATCTGTTTTAGTCACTGAGTGGTATTCCAGTATGTGTGTGTGTGTGTGTGTGTGTGTGTGTGTGTGTGTGTGTGTGTATACACCACATCTTTTCAGTCACTAGGTACCTGGGTATCTATAGCAGGGCCAGAAGAATGTTCTTGCTCAAATGAGCTTTACCAGTAAAGTGAAACAACACAGTTGGTTCCTCACTGCTATATAAGACTTAATGTCTAGTCCCCTATTTAGAGCCCAACTTTGAAAATTTCAGACAGGATTTAAAATTAGGTGGCTCAAGAGTTACATACAGCAGAGATGTTTTGCTTTGATTTTTAAAAAAATGTCAACATCCCTGGTGGTGCAGCGGGTTAAAGCACAGCACTAAGAAGCTTAAGCCACTTCCGCATGAGTTCAATCCCCGCCTGCCCCGGAGGTGACCCACATGGTGCAGCAGACCTCTCCTGACTCGCCCGCTGCTCCCCTCAGCAGTGTGCTTCCTCGATTTGCCTGTTCTGCTCCCCACTCTGTCTCTGGTGAATCCTCTCACCCTCCGCATCTCTGGCCTATACCCCATTTCTGTATAAATAAATAAATAAAACTTAAAAAAAAAAGTCAACATTTACAACTGAGTGATTTCACAAAAAATTATAAATTCCTGGACTTTCTTCAAACAATGAAAAATTTAGCAACACTGGCCTCTTTCTCCTTGGTACAATGGCCTGGCACTAGGCAGTGGTTGCCCCACTCTGCACAACTATGTGCTCTCTAGTTCACACAAATTTCCAAGCCCCTGATGAATCCTTGACCATTAATTATCTTCTATTAATATTCATGTCTTTATGCTATGATCTCATGATTATGCCTAATGAAGGCCACAAGGAAAAATGTGAAGTAGTGTAGTTTATGTGTGTGAAAGTACAGAATGTACTTTTAGGTCACATATAATATGTGGGCTTGTGACAAGGGTATACCAGATATCAGCACTCATTTACTATCTGCCTTACTTCAGCAAATATTGGCCTTAGCAACAATTAGTATTAAGAAAACTGATTGATGGAATGTAAATGGTAATTAAATATAGGTATTATGAGGAATAAAGGCCTCCCAACATAGGATTTCTAAAAATTAATCAATGTCTACTACCCATCTTCTCTTTTGGAACCCTAAAATTACACTTATCTCTGCATCCCTGTATCAGTATCTTTTCTACTACCTTTTTTCTTTCAAGCTATGGTGCCCTAAAAAGTTTTTGAAACAGAAAAGAACATAAGTTTGAACAATTATCTCCCACTTTGCTGAATCAGGCAAATTATCTAAACAGAATCTGAATTTCCTTGTCTGTTCAATTATGACAAAGATAAGAGACTTGTGCAAATTACCATCTACTAAGAGTAGTGAATTAACTTCAAAAATAATCAAGATGCAGGGTCTTAGGTTCTCCATTCTTCTTCTGAAGATTGAGGAAATTCATTATTTCTTATTTTTCTCTCAATCCCCAAATTAATTAATATTATGGCTCTCAAAACAAGAAATCTGGAGATGACAATTGAAATATATCGCCAACAGAAAATAACACACTTGGAATTGAAGTGCATAAATATAAAAAATCTAAAAAATACATACCACTTTTCAAACTTGAAACACCCAGAGACTGAGCAGAGAGCAGAGATAAGCGGTACTCGGCATCCTGGATATAAACCATTGTAGTCATTGGATAGACATTTGCCTGAAGAGGCAATTTGCTCATTGTCATTCTAGGTTGAATCTGTAAGACCAAATAAATCCCTTTAAAAAAAAAAGAAATCAGTAATACTTATATGTGTACTTTAAAAAGTTAGTAATGGGGGCCCTCCCTGGTGGCGCAGCGGGTTAAAGCACAGCACTAAGAAGATAAAGCCATTCAGCATGAGTTCGATGCCTGCCCTGGAGGTGACCCACATAGCATGGCAGACCTCTCCTGACCCGCCCACTGCTCCCCTCAGCAGTGTAATTTGTATGTTCAGTCTGTTCTGCTCTCCACTCTTGTCTGGTGAATCCTCTTACCACCCCTGCACCTCTGGCCTTTATCCAGTTTTGTATGCATAAATAAAGAAATCTTAAAAAAAAAAAAAAAAGTTCATATTGATTACAGATCTTCCCCAAAGAAAAAAAGGTACACCTTCCTTTCTCAGTCAGAGGGAGAACTAGTTTAAAAATTAAAACATTCCGGGCCCTCCCTGGTGGCTCAATGGGTTAAAGTACCATACTATGAAGCTCTCAGAAGCCACTGCAGCACAAGTTTGATGCCCAGCCAGGGAGCTGACCCACATGGTGTTGCAGACCTGCCCGCTGCTCCCCTCGGCAGTGTATTCAGTACATCTGCTTGTTCTACTCCCCACTCTATCTCTGATGGATCCACCATACCTCTGGCCTGTACTCTAGTTCTATAAGCATAAATACATAAATCTTTACAAAAAATTAAAACACTCCTCAAAACAACATAAAGGAAAAGGATGAGGATCTTAGATAACAATTTTAAGTAAGAAAAATAAAATTTGTCACGATGTTTCAAACAGGCTTTCCTCAGGATAAAAATACTTAACAAAAGTCTTTTAAGCTCTCCAATATTTGCATAAAACAAATTATAATGGTATTAAGCATTCATTTCTGATTTAAAATTAACATACTACTTTTGTAATGAATGCTAAGCATAATAACTATTCCCTTTCAAGAAACATCTTATAATTCTTAAATCACTTTTAATAAATACCACAGATCTCCTTATCAAATCCTCTAACATATGATATTATAATAATCATATACATATTTATTTTTAAAAACTAATCAATGATTACTCTTTCTGTTCAGTTTCAGTGTAAACAGTTTTCAAATGTCAATTTTTCTTGTTTTTGTATCCAAATGTATGAAATAAGACTAAATTCATTTTTTGAGAAATGCCTTAAGTGAGTCAGGTTTAAGGAGAGTCACTCAGTTCTCAGAAGGACACGTCAAGTAGAGACCCTGCTATCAGGAATCTTATTCACAAAATATTAAAAATGCTATGTCTTTTAAATTCCTGGAAGTTGGGGAATATAAAGTTAACATTAAAAAAAGCACAGTACTGGGTATTTCAAAAAGGAAATCTTTAATATTTACAACCCTGTGATATGTCCTCCAGCTTACTGGTTGTACTGAATAGTGCCTTGCCTAGTCCCCCAAACCCAGGCCATTTTCACCCAAATGCTGAGTGAATGTGATTTTATTTTGGAATAGGGCCTCTGCATATATAATCAGTTATACCGGATTAGAGAAGGCTCTAATCCAATGACTCCTGTCCTTGTAAGAAGAAGGAAATTTGAGCAGAGACACGCCTAAACTCACATGGAGAATACCACGCGACAACAGAGGAAGAGACTGGAGTGATGTGTCTGTAAGTCTAGGAATGCTGAGGATGGTTTAAAATCACCGGAAGCTAGAAGAAGCAAGGAAGGGAGTATGGTCCTGCAATGGTTTGATTTCAGATTTTGTGACCAGAACTGTGAGGGAATACATTTTTGTTGTTGTGAACAATCTAGCTCAAGGTATTTATATCGTAATGCTATGAAATTAATAAACTGGTGAAGAAACTGTAAAGTATGAAAAAAGAAAAACTAGTTTAAAAGAATTCCCCTTTTCAATTACAATCTTCCCATTTCAAGTTATACTTATAAAAAGTCATATTAAACTGCTGTAACTGTTATCTTCATTGCTCACTGGTAGGGTCTAGATGCCTAGTTTTGATCAAGTATTCTTCTTTTCAAAACTTAAAAAAAATGGCCTTTTTAAAAAGCAGACATAGTTAGATTATAAACTTAAAAATAACATTTTCCAATTTATTCAAAAGCACAATCCTTAAAAATAAATTAACATTTTTATTCATTTTCACTGTTTTTTTTTTCATTCAGATATACACCCACACCTAGAAATAATTGCTTCTGTAAGGTTTAAAGAAAAGTCTTCCTTTTATATACAAGAAAAATGAATCACCATAAAGTCAAGGGCTCATTTAACAACCATACAGCTGAAGTAGAATTAACATGTTAATTCAAAATGTATGCTGCAATTTTTATGCGTTGGAAAAGGACTAAATTTAACTTTTGCAGGAAATCATAAGAAGAGAAAATAATCACAATCCTTTTCACTCATTTCAGTTAAAGACCGGGAGGGGGGGGGCAGGCAAAAAAAAAAAAAAAAACTTCCATGAAATTCTTTCTATTTATTACCAGAAATTTCTAAAATACTAGTGCCTCAGAAACACAGCTTTGATGGTATCATTTTTCAAAGACATGCTATAACACATACACTTAGAATAGAGAGCTGTAGGTAAACAATTAAAAACTTGGTAGTTAATTAGATTAACTATTTGAAAAATATTTATGAACCAATTTCCTTATTACCATATCAAACTACTTGATGAACTTTTGATTAAAGACATACCTACTCAACATTTCTAAATAGATGGATACTTGCATTTGTATATCAATATCCACATATGTATGTGTATACAAAAACAGACCTACTCAACATTTCTAAATAGATGTTTACTTGTATTTGTATATCAATATCCACATATGTATGTGTATATAAAAACAGACATATATCACTATGCAGAGGCAAGATTTTACTGAAATCTAGAAGCCACTTATTATTATACATTAAAAAGTAAATATGGAATAACCAAAACATTCACGAAGTTCCTTATGAGGATAAAAAAGATATAAATTCATTCATCTCTAGTTATATTTTCTATTAGATAAATGCAGACATATTTTGGCATCACAGTGTTTATAATGCATAATGTCATTAAAATTTCCTTTGAAACAATAAGCTCTCACAAATTAATGTTTTAAAAATCTCTCAAAGTCTCTTCTGACTTTGGAGTTCTGGTTGAATACAGAGGTTACAAGTATCTTTTAAATTCAGTTTTATTTTGGAAGTAATTTGCATCGCTAAATTTATTTTCAAAGAAACCAAAGTTAACTGGCCCACTGTCATATATAAAAGCTTCTCACTAGCATAGTTATTACACAGATATTTTAAAGGAACATTACCTGGTATCCATTTAGGTCAGCATAAAATTTATTTTGGCTGTTTATATTAGAAGAAATCTTCATTGCAATCTCTCGGTTATATTCTTTTCGGATGTCCACAATATTGGAAACTTCCAAAGACTGTCCTTCTAACCCTAAATTTAAAAGATTATACACATGAATGGAAAGAGATAAACTATCTCACTTTTTAAAATATATTTCTCTGAACTCCTTCCAAAATTACAAATTTCTTATTTTGATTTCCTAACCATTCATCATAAGCTAAATAGTGTCAATTCAAAATACCCTTTTCTAAAATATTACTTGTAGACTAACATTTACTAGTGAGAAGAGAAAGATGATAAGATTGGGATGAGATAAAGGTAAGTGAAATATAACATGTGAATGATCCTCCAAAGCACCCTACAGTGAAAGACATTCAAAAAGAGAAAAGGCCAGACATACTGTATTTCAGTACATTTCCTTCTACATGGCCATTACCTAATCTAGCTGCTCCAGTCACCTTCATCATTCTTCCCTTACCTACTAGAAATTCTGAGCACTAAGAATTTATACTCTGTTGGTTCAATAGACAGGGGAGCCAATGAAATGACTTATGGCTGAAACTGGTGTTAACGTATTTGTAGTTATATAGCATAATGGGGACAGTTCCCCAGAAATTAAATAAATTTTAATTGCGTTTGATATCTCTCAAGCTCCCTTGTTATAGAGTGATTCAGCTTTCCTTTGCTCTATAAAAGCAGACAACAGCTTGGAAAGATCCCAAACACATGCAACTTTTTTTGTATAGGCCTAAAATGTTTGCAAATTTCTATTTGAATTCTATGCTCAGGTTATTCCTTGTTTAGATCTACTTCAGAGATGGAGAGAGGAGTTTGCAAAGAAATCCAATGCTCTTAATTCAATTTGCATGTTCACTATAAAAATCATGAGATTTTCTAAAAAGAAGAACAATTAAGAATAGTCAAAAGAAGGAATTGGTTCCATTTCACACAGCTGAGGTTTTCTGAGTTTTCAAGAAATCAGGACACTGATCTACAGTGTATAGTCATTCAAGGAACATCCATATTCTCCAAGTTGCCCAGTTCATTGGCATATATAAGCTACACTACTCTTAAGATCCTCTGTATATTTCTTATCTATCATAAGTTTCCTCTTTAAGTTTTCCTTACCCCTTACATAGAATCTGTCACTCTGAGCTAATCATCAACACATTCTTTAGACAAAAAGGACTGTGTAAAGAAACCTCGAGTAGAAAGAAGAGAGTAAGAGAGACTTTTTCTAAGAGTCAAGAGGAATCTCTAGGGTATACAGAATTGTGACAGTAAATGAAAAAAGGAAGTTTAGTAATAGGGAATTTTATAGCAATATAGCCCATCTCAATAAGCAAGAAAATATCAAGTAAATGAACCTAACTTTGTTTAAAGAGATTAGAAAAACAGAAAGAAATGAACCCCAAAGTCAGCAGAAGGATGAGAATAAGAAAGAGGAAGTTTGAATCTGGAATTTGTGAAAAGAAAGTAAACACAGTCTAAGCACAACAGATTTAGATGAAAATTACATTGCAAATTGTAAAATATTACTAATAACATGACAATACTGTATGTTCTGAATTTCCACAACAGAAGCTTTAGAATGCTTAATTATTTTCCTGGTAGATGCTCTTCCAATGTAAACTCCATCAGAGAAAATTTCAATTTCTTGCTATGACCATAAAGTTATGATGCTTGTTATTCATGGGTAAAGGTGCCATTTATTTTTGGTTTATGGTCACAGTCTGAATCAGTACCCTTTGTTTTACATATATATATTTCCTTCTGAGAATTACAAGGAGGACAAGTGAAGACAACTAGAAAACTGGTTCAAATATTTTCACTATTGGGAAGTTCAAGTATTTTCACTACTATTGGGGAGTTAAAAGAAAAAAAATCACATATATAGAAGATTGAGTAACAGCATATTCTTGAACTAGGAAATGTGTTATTTTAAACATAAACCTTCCTTTCAGTATGCTTATATTAATTTGAATTTTATCCCACATGATGCTATTCCAAGACCTCAACAAAATAAGTTAAGTACCCTCTTGTTGCTAACCCTCACACCCTGAATCCTTGAAGAAGGGAATGGAGATTGCTAGTACAGGCAACGGAAGGTAAGCCTATAGCCAGAGCAAAGGGTAGAAAGGTATTTTTCTAAGAGCAAGAGTCTTTCAGAATCCTTGATTTTTCTCCTTTCTGGAAGACTGTTAGCTTTCCATAAAGCATGTTTCGCACACCATCTTTGTGTTCCAGTTTTAACACTATTTTGGGTCTCTCAGAGATGCTAAGTCACTATTAAACAGAATTGTAAGATGTGAGGGGCTGTCCCAATCAAGCAGAAGTTAGCTGACACGGGAAAAAGCAAGCTGGGCTATAAACAAGGATCAAGTTGACTGTCAGATGAAAGAATATTCATTATGAGCAAATATGTGTATATTAGAATATAAGTACCTCATGAGTAGTGATGATATATTTGTTTCCAGGACATAACAGGTGTACAGTAAGTATTTACTGAATGAAGGGTGGCAGCTCTATGGGAAATGACAGCAGCCAATGACTTCTGAGTGCTTACTGTGTATCATATGTTTATTATTTGTTTTAGCTCTAACACCTCATACAATCCTGACCCGAAGCCTTGAGAAAATTCTTTGCTCCAAATCACAGGAGAGGCAGAATCAGAACTAAACCTCTTAACCATCAAGTCAGCCACCTAAGAAAGCTGAAGTTACTGTGGGCTAAAGGAGAGGAGAAGCTTTGCAGTAACTAAGTACAATGGAGAGCTTCAGTTAATTTTTAAAAAGGAGACTAGCCACAACCTAAAATCTGATATTACACAAAAACTATGAAATAGTTAACTAATAAAATAAAACTAAGGATAAGGTCTGTAAGAACACAAAACTTTAAAATGCCAGTCACTTTAGAAGTCACTAAAGCAATAAATATTAAATACTAAAGATATGGTTATCACTTACAAATTCCTTTTCACTAGTCCTTCTCTATGAGCACTAAACACAGCACAGTAGGTTCATCGGGCATAGGACCAAGTGCAAATTGGGCCAAATATGCTAACTGTCCACCAAGAAAGAAATAGGTAGGTAAAGGAAGAGAGAGCTCCCAGTCCTGACATATAAAGGCCTTAAGAAAACGGGTACTAGAATATTTGTAGGGTGTGATAAACTTTATACTGAAAACAGAAACAAAACACAATATATCTCTGCACATATGTGTTTGGATATGGTATATGTCTGTAAAGACCTCTGTATTATTTCTCTTTAGTAGCAAATAGGAACCAGGCACAGATTCCAGGATTTTAACTTCTATATCTTTAATGTGTGACATTCCTGTCAAGAATATACAAACATATTATTTTGATACATAAAAAATAATTATAACTACTAGTAAAAGAAGAATGTTGTCTATGAAGGCAGGGAATACATAAAACAAAATAGGGAAAAGGGTCAAAGATCAAAGACTGGGCCAGGTCATAGCTAACAAGCCTGAGCCGCAGGCTTAAGGCGTTATCTTGAAATACTGGTCTCCTAAGAGTCTTCTCTTGGAGAGTGGGTCAGGAAGTGAGTGGACAGAAAAACAAAAAGGTATCACCCTCTTCACTTTGCTACTTAGCACCCGTCTTAAGGAATCCAGGATGGTACTCCAATGACTGCACAGAGCAAAGCTAGAGGGCTTCTCTCACACATCCCTCAAGTGTAAAACAAAAGGTGAAGGAAACACCCAGAGAGGGTTTAACATGAGGGATGCAGATGGAAAGCCTGGGGGTGCATGGCTCTAAGGGCCACTAATGGCCTCAGGAGAAGCCTAGTTGTCATTCAATCTGCACAATATCTGCCATCAGATAGTTGTAAAATTCTTAAAACACAGTTCTTAGGCTAAAATAGGATTTTCTTCTCTCTCTGTGTCTTGGTCCCTATTCTTCCAACATGTGTCTGGACAGAGAGGGTGACAGAGCTGATAATTGATGATATAAATAGGACAATAACAAATGTCCTGAAAAACCAGGACTTCTAGTTTTGAAAATCTCCTCTTCAATTTGGGGAGTATGCTGGCTTGTATATAACTCATCAAAAAAGTAAAGATAGCTTTCCCATTATGTATTTACTTTTGTTATGGTGAATTTAAACAATTTAACTGGAAGCTGACAATCATGGCATTAATCAACACCCACTCTTTACTACATACACTTAAATGTCAATTGTCACAACAGAGATAAATTTAGTAGGTCATCACGGAGATGATGTTTCTAAAAAGCAAACACTATGTTATATTTTTTAAAAACTGTGCTCATACCTGGAAATACCAAGAGTAAAAGTGGTAATAATTCCCACAACAGGGTGACCTTTTCTCCATGTTGACTTATTCAACTTATCATCCATTATAAGATCTAATTTACCCTCTGAGGTACTTGCTGATTTCCAGGTCTGTAAATGTTCACATTGATTATTCTCCACAGTGAAAATTTTAACATCTACTTTCATGAATACAAATTATAGAAGATTTCACTCTGAGTCACAAGTTAAAAAAATTTGAAAGCACTCTCTTTTAATTATAAAATCACAGATAACAAGTTTATTTACTGATTAATTAACAGCTAGGCCCAGTCCACATATTCAGTTTCTCATATCAATAATAAAATACAAAAATAAATGTATAATAGGAAAGACTGATCATACAGACTGCAAATTCTGGTTAAAGGTTAGATCAGTTAAGTACTTGAAGAAAAGCTAACAACTAAAATATATACAACAAAACTCAGAACCTGCTCTTTTCCCCTAATAAACACTGATACAAAACACTAGGTTTTTTGAAAGCTCTGTTTTAGAGGATATAACATATACATGAGTAACATTTAAAAAAATCCAAAATAGATAAAGTCTAACACAAACCCCTCTCTTGGGGGTAAAGAAAGCTGTTCACAAGCTGGGAGCTTTCCTGTTACTTTCCCTTCAATCCAGGTAGGGGTGGCCTGGGAGAGGCAAGCAGAGGCCAAAAATTCAGGAGTCTGTCTACATGTTCCCTGTCCTGTGCCCCATACACATTCAGAAGGTCACTCTGAAATTTTCTAAGCCTGTTATCCGAAGAAGCTCTTTCCCAAGATTCTTTTAGACAAGATCCGATTTTCCCTCAAATTCATCTGCCTGAAACAGACCTGACATGTAAGCTATGTGGCTTTTCTGTTTTTACCTGGCTTTTACTACTTCTTCCAACTGAGAAAGAAAAAAACAAAGCAGCCCAAAGAATTTTTAACACCTTACTTCCATAGGGTGCTGGACAAAACAATTTGAAGTATTAGCCTCTGATTGAATTTTAATGACTGAATAACAAATATTTTTGCAAAACATGTAGGATCCAAATGTTTGCTTTCAACAAATTGAAGGTGTACCTAATCAAGTTGATTAAATTTAATGTTTAACAATGGATAACTCTGATTTATGGACTATAATGCAAAAGGAGTCAGGAATTCAATCACATTTCTGTCATGAAACAAAAATGACATTCTTATTTATATTAACAATACTCTTTTGCATTATAACTACAAAAACAAGAGAATAAATATGAAGCCCATCTCATTTTAGCAACATGCAATTTCACCTATAGTGAAATGAATATTTGAGAACACAAAGGATACAGTAAACCATGCTGAGAGAATTAATTCTATTAAAATTTATGAAATAATTTTTCAAAACAGAACAGACTGTCTAAATTGTACCATGTTAATAGCTTTTATAACTCAATACAGAAAAAATACTTAATTGTCTTGGGATGACAGAGTTTTTAAATTTACTTATATATACATGTGCATAGATTTGAAAAGTAATGAAAGGAAGAAGAACAACAAAACTCAAGCATAAAATAATTATATTAAGATAAAATTATTTGGGGGAAGTAAGATGGAATTGTAAGTTCAAGGAGAAAATGATGCGAGATTTAACTGTTAGGGCAGAGTTTGTTTTAGACTTGTAAAAAATGCACAATTTGGTGTAAAATTACTACCCACTAGAGTTGCTTGTTTGAAAATGTCAGCATTTATCATATATTCAGAACCATATTCCTTGTAATTACTAAAATGTTTAAAGAAATACTAGAGAGTCACAAAAAAATAATGCATTAGGTACAGAATTCTTCAAAGCTTATATATATAAAGAAAAAAGAAGTTAAATTTAACCAACCTGTGATCCCATTTTTTAATACTCTTCTTCCTTTCTGCCCTTACAACTGATATTTCTCAATGACTTAACATCTCAAATCTCCAAAACCTATGAATACTTCCTCCTGTAACACTTACTGTCTAATTCATCTGGCCAGCACAACTTCTTAGTGAGATATACAATACTTATATGCGTGGCTTTCTGTATATATTTACTTCAGTGAGTCCTCATACACTACTACTTTCTGTCACCACATTTCAAGGATGATGAAACCAAGGCCAGGCAGATAATAATCTGTATAAGGCAAACACAGAGGCAGAACTGGCATGCGGGCTAGGAAAGAAAGGCTTATCATCTGATCAGGAGTTTGAGTTCTTAACCAGCACCTTTTCCCTAGATTTCTAAGCACACTGACCTTCATGTAAGTTTAGTATATATGATACACTTTTGTGGGGGATGAGGATGATTCTCTGCTAAAAAGCTATGCTGTCCATGCAGTGGCTGCCATCACACTACCCCAAGATAATCTCTGAGTTCTGAATTGTGTAATCAAAATGCTTATTGTCCCTTAAAATAACTTACTCTTTCATGTCGGCAAGGAATAATCAGATTTGATACATAGCTACTTACTTCAATTTTTAAACGTTTCAATTTTCAAGAAAAACATCCTTAGTAATTAACTATATTACGGTATTCTAAAAATGTTTTAATTACCTAAGTCTGACTAGCTATAACTTATTTAATTCTCTTTACTTTTAAATCAAGCCAAATGGGGAATGTAGTCTTGAAGGGAAATGAAAGATTGATAGCAAACTATTTTAATATCTGCATAAATCTTTTTTTTTTTTTTAAAAAGATGTATTCATCTATGCTACAGAACTGGGGTACAGGCCAGAGGTGTGGTGGGTGAAAGGATTTACCAGAGACGGAGTGGGGAGCAGAACAGGCTGATCAACAAAGTACACTGCTGAGGGGAGCAGTGGGCAGGTCAGAAGAGGTTTGCCATGCCATGTGGGTCAGCTCCTTGGCCAGGTATAGAACTTGTGCTGCAGTGGCTTCAAAGAGCTTCATAATGTGGTATTTTAACCCACTGTGACACCAGGGAGAACCCATAAATCTTTTTTATGGAAATAAAAACAATTTTCGTGAAGCCTGGAGAACTTGTTTACAAATTGGAGAAGACAAGTGGGGTAACTCCAAACAATTCACTAGTCTTTACAAGATGAGTATTTTAGAAGCAGGGAGCCTAGCATGAAATACTTTTTATGATACTAAGTTTCATGAAGATTCTTAGACAGTTGTAATCAGTTGACTCACTAGTCTTTCTATAGCTTAAGAAACTGAGTTGGTATGAAATGGAGGAACTAAAGGTCACTTTGGTTTGTTTGTGAAGTGATACTAAGTATCTTATAAATATCTGCCTAGGAGAAGTAGGCCCAGGGGCTGACCTTGAAGATATTTCTAGTAACAGGTCTGGAGTATGATACTTGTACCAGTGAAAATGTACATGACACACTGATTAGCCACAGCAACTTAATTTTTCAAAGTAGTTGATGGTGTCAGAAAATGACAGAACTAATAACTAATAACTAGAACTTGAAGACATATAAAGCCAGAGCTAAGAAGTGATATTTATTGATGATTATGTCACTGGAAAGTATGCACTTTCTATGACAGCGCAATATCAGATATAACGAGAAAACACGGGCTTCTACTGTACGACAGACTACCTTCCACTCTAAGAAAACTAACACAAAAGCTAACATAGCCTATCTGGTAATAAACATTAACTGGAAGAAAATATAACCCCAGCCTCTCCCACCATTTTCCTCTAGAAAAAATGTTATTTTCTATAAGCAAAATAATCTTTTGGAAATCATGAAACAGTTCCAAAATGGCATTTAATTGACTTATGGTTGTTATAAAATAGATTCTTACTTGATCTGATATAAAGCAAAATAGTATATTGTTTCATTAGAAATCTCTGAAACTGCTCTGATCTTTTGGAGCTTTTAAAGTCAGTGGTGAAAATATTTTCTCTAATTTGTTATTTCTAGAAACTTTCAAATAAAATGTCTGAAGTACAATTTTAACAAAACAGAGCATTTTAATATTTTAAATGATTTTAAGAGGCTTTAAGCTGCATCTCTTATCATTTTCAAAATCTGGAGTGAATGTAAACTGAGAAATTATAGTTCAATACCAAACCAAAGAACAAAACCAAGTCAGGTTAAACCCAGGCCTCCTTCTCAGTTTGTTATGAAATCAACAGTAACCACACAACTGATATAATTGGGAAATGAATGATTTTTGTTCTTGATTTTGCTTTCTCCCAAAGGTTAACTTGGCCAAAGTACTTTGGGTCAAAAGGTTCAAAGAATGATTAAAATAGAGACTGGATAGGCCCTCCCTGGTGGCGCAGCGGGCTAAAGCACAGCACTGAGAATCTGAAGCCACTTCCGCATGAGTTCGATTCCCGCCTGCCCCGGAGGTGACCACATGGCGTGGCAGACCTCTCCTGACCCGCCCACTGCTTCCCTCAGCAGTGTACTTTGTAGATCTGCCTGTTCTGCTCCCCACTCTGTCTCTGGTGAAGCCTCTCACCACCCCTGAGCCTCTGGCCTGTACCCCAGTTCTGTATGCACAAATAAATAAATAAATTTAAAAAAAAAATAGAGACTGGATAATTTAAGGATATTTTGCTAGCCTCACATTATCTTTTTAAAAGAGGTCCAAGTAAACTGAATACGAAAGATTTAGTATAGGCACTATAGACAGCCCATAATATTGTCTTTTGTTTATCCTTGTTACTGAGCAATAACTATAGATTATGTATAATTAACAGGGTATGTGACCTATTACATTTATGGTATATAATCAAAAAATAATCTCTTTGGTTCCTATCCCCCACTCTTCCAGAGTATACAGTACAAACAACTAGACTTTTCTTTGTCTTTATGATGAAAAACTACATTTTATCTATGCATTTTGATCACTGACCCAGATACCTGGTTTGCACAATGCCAAAGTTTAAAACACAAAAGGATTTTTAAGCATCCCATAGCATTGATGCTTTGCTGCTGCATACCTAAGATACTAAGCCCCTTTCACCTCGAGTCAAACACTTGAATGTTTGAAACCTCTATTACAGGTGTCAAGTAGTGCTTTAATTAAAATCTCAGATAACCTAAGCCCTGTCTATGAAAGGACAAATGACAGTAGGTCACAAAGGAACCATCTCTGCAATTAGGATTAATTTTTCTAAGTGGCTCATTTGTTGAGCGGATATCAAATACAAATATAGGAGGAGATATAGTTTGGAAGAAAGAGTTTTAGGTGAATTGGTTTCTTCATCTCCTACCAACTACTTTCACGTTGTCTTGGAAGATGCTAGTTTCAGGTTCCATCTAGGTAAGTATGGTAAACTTCACCTGAAGAAACGCTCCAAGTTAACTTCACATTATATCTAAAGTAATTATCTGTCATTTCCCACAATGTCCTGCAACTTTCTGCTACTAGTTTAAAAACCTAGTATAATTAATTAATAACACTCAAGTGCCTTATTTAGAGCAACTGCTATTTCATCACTGACTAAATAGGAGAGCAGTACTGTCACCTTAGAAAGCCCAGTCAGTTAAAACTCAGTGGCCTATGGTCTTGCCAGAGGGCTATTAGTCAGCCACTGAGCAGTTTGAATTACCCAGTGGGAGTGAGGAGAATGAAAAGAAAGGAGAAGAGACATTACTCTGAGTATACACACGAATGAGTCAAGGCAAGTCAGAGCTTATTAATTTCCAAATCCACAAATGAGGTGGTGAAAAGGACCCTCTGAGGCTTTACAGAAAGCATTCTTTGAAATGAAACCCAAATCCCCTAGAAAACCTAAAATAACTCAGAAGCTGCAATAAGTGATGGACACAAATAAACAAAAGCAAAAGCAATTTGCAATACACTTGATTGAGAAGTTACAAAATTTTGATGAGCTGTTCAGAACTTAGTTTAAGATGTAGATTGTCCCTAAATATAACTGATGAAAAGCAGTGGTAACAGCCAAACTTGATGACACAGGTCTATGCCAAAGTGTCTGCTATGCTGTATTCAAGGAAGAACTTTCAATTAAACAAAAGTTTAAAGAAAACTGAAAAGCAAAAATGTTTGTCCTCTGTGCGATCATGCCATTTTCTATCTTTAAAGTGACTCTTTGGCCATAGTGAAAAAGTAATTTAGAGTTCTCAGGAACACCAAATAATGGCTCATATGAGTTCAATGGGATAACATAAATATTGTTGCTGACTTATTGAGGTTTTTGGAAACTCAGCAGAAGATTATTTTAGAACGTCAGAATTTATGTTGGTAGTAAAGTAATTATGGAGAACTGTAAAGTCACATTTAGGACACAAAGTGTGACTTTTTCTGCCTTTTGGAAGAACTTTTATTTCTTGATTCAACATGAAAACAAAGAAATCAAATGTGAAAAATATGTCATATCTGAAAGTCTAACAAAAGGAAAAGCATTAATGAATTCGAAGTTTAAAAGTTACAATAATGCAAAATTAAATTTACACACTGAAAATAGAACACTCCTTTGCTTACTTATAGTAGCTTAGAGAAATAAACATGGACTGTCCATAATTTTTTTAATCACTAATTTGTAAACCTGTAATTAAAGAGTCAGATGATGACAGATTATTTTCTTTCCCCAAATTATTTCAGTTAAGATAAAGAAAACTTTATGGTGTCCTTTTTCTAAGAATTGATAACTAAGAGTTCTGGTTACTAGGATTAAATTTATGGTTGGAAAGTATTTCATTCTAAAAACAGTAAATTCAAATTTAATCAATCTTATACTTCTGAGTGCTTGCAAACCAAAGGTCTACTGAGATCCCACAAAAGTACCCACAGCCACCGACCAACATTTAGGTTTAGAACAGGATCAAAGTCATTTGTGATCACTTTGGTTATTAATAAATACTTCTGAGTATTGTCCTAAAAGCAATAAAGAACTCTCTGATTTCACACTCTCTTTGCTGAAGAGCTATTAACAAACACACCTAGCATTTTCTTTTATAATATAGTCAATATGTATGACAAAATATGCTTATGTCATTGTCATGGGTAGTCAGTGATCTAATAATAATTGAAAGCCATATGTGATATAATTTCCATTGTACAAAATCAATAAAGCAACATTACTTTTAGATTATAAATGGGTTCATGAAAAAAACAAATAATGGGGTAAGAAAGAAAAGAAAATGTATGTGCAAGGAGTTAAAAGTGATACCATTTTTGATTATGGAAGGGTACATATAAGAGTATAAATTACATCAAATATATAATAATAAAGTTCAGACAATTATATATCCAAAACCAACAGCAAATTTATTAAAAGTGACACAACTAGTAATATGTATCTCACAATAATACTTCTGTTTTCTTACCATGTATGTGGTACAATCGGACTCTATGGACAACATGTTCAAAAAAGCAAGTCACATCTGAAAAAAACTTTCCATGCTGCACTCTGACCAAGGGTGGTGTTGTATAAATATAAGGCTAAAAAGGAAACAAAATTTTTAAGAAAAGTATTTAGCTTTAATATGCACATGCTATAAAATGAAATGTCAAGTTTTTCATTATACCGAAATTGCTAAAAATAGAAAATATAAATGTTCACAGTTTGACTGACCTAGATAATCTACCAATATTCCTCCTAGGTACACATATTTCTCATTAAAATTCTTTATATTGTCCAAGTGTTTTTTTAGTAGAAATAGCAATCATTCCACAGCCATGACATTTTCCCAGACAAATATATATTACATCCATGGCCCCCTAATATTCAGGGTCATGGCAGATGTCCAAGAAGACCACAGGGAGTCATCTAAACAAACAGGAAGCAAGGTTCAAAAACACAGCTTAATAAGAGTAGTCTTCTTACATGAAAGAACAAGATGAATAGTAAATAATCTACAAAGTTGGAAAAAATGATGGCAACCAATGGTTTAGTTTTTATCTTCATAATCTAAATTCAAGAAAATATGGGAATAAAAGGCATAATTTAAGTGACACAGAACAAACTGAAAATATTTGTTAAATATTAGATTTAATTATTAGACTCTTTAGAGAGTAAAATAGCAACATAAAATACTACATCTGTAATGTGAACTACTTAAGAAGTGCAAGATTTTCAGAACTGTGTCATTATTTTCCAAATTTACCTGTTTGGCTAGAGAAATATATTCAAATGTTAATATAATGCTGTAAGGTTTACAAAGTTATTGTACCTAATTATAACATTGCTAGAAAGTAATGGGGGGTAGGATTGGAACCTTTGACTGGAACTTACGGGTTCTGCCTGATACACCCAGCAGTCTCTTTCCTGGTATTCTTTTATTTTCCCTTTGTAAATATAATTATCTTTCTATTTAAACTGTGAACAATTTGAGTATAAAATAATGTAAAATGACTTATTTACTATTGTCTATGCGTAATATCCCACGGCATGGTTTCTTATTTCTTTAAGTATAAAAACAATCAAAGCAAAATGATAAAAGCAGTTAAATGGGAAAACATTAATACAGCTTATATTATGATTCCAATGTCTACTTGTAATACCATTACAATCTGTAGTTTAATTTATCATCAAATTAAAAAGCGAATAAGAAAGTAGAGTCCTCAGTACAGCTTCCATAATTCCTCTGACTCTTTAATTTCGGTTAGCAGGTTTTTCTAAATTATAGAACAAAAGTAACTTTTTCAGAAGACAAATCACTGAACAACAATATTTGGAGAATATTTAACATATTTTTAAGTGGGGAAGCCTGTACAAAGGTAAAGAAAGAAGTGCTAAAAACAAAACAAACAAAAAAAAACCCCACAGAATCGACTGCATAAAAATAAACTGTAACAGGACAATAATGAAACTAAGTGACATATATAGGGAAAATTAGTATAGAAAAAAGAATTACTCTTAGTATATTTACTGTCTTAGCAAATTTAAATTATACAATAATGCAGTGTTGTCCACTATACATATACATTAGAGTCTTCAGACATGATTCAATTTATAGCTAAAAGATTTTAAATACTAACAGTATATTATAGTTGTGTTTTCAAAGAACACACTATCAGATTATGATCATAGTGATCAATAAAGCATGTATCTGAAACAAAACTTGAAAATGGAATATGCATAGAATAAATGTATAGTACTAGGAGTGAGTTTTAGAAGTGTGTGAAATAGTTGGTATCAGGGATGGAGTTTTTTATTTTTCGTTTAAGTGTTAAAAGGTAAAGAGAAAAATGGCCCCGTGAGCAACTATGTAACTATGTATTTTTTAAAAGATTTACTTATTTATGCATACAGAACTGAGGTAGAGGCCAAGAGTGCAGGGGCAGTGAAAGGATTCACCAGAGACAGAGTAGGGAGCAGAACAGGCAGATAGCTGAAGTGCTGAGGGGAACAGCCCACCGGTGACACAGGAGAGGTTTGCTGTGCCATGTGGATCACCTCAGACGACAAGGATGGAACTGAAGTGCTGTGGCCAGCTTGCGGTGCTGCAACCTAACTTGTTGCACCATCAGGGTGCCACATTACCTACATATATGATTTTATTTCTTTAATATGCTACATTAGCTACATTTATGATGCCAAGATAGGACTCAGATCCGAAATCAAATCTAGCTTATATGCTGGAGAGAACTTGCTCATTGTAGCATACTAACTGAATTTGAACTCTGTAAAGTTATTTCTCTAACATTCAATTACAAAATGTAAAGTGTCAATATGATATAACAGTGATGCAATTCCAATTCCTGCAAGATGGCACAATTAAATACACATGTTCTCTCCTCATTATTTTTCCACATATATTTTTTCATTGTTCCAGTTCTCAAGCTCTCACCTTGGCTTCACCATCAGGTAAGAAGAGGTAGGCACCACTTTTGTCTTTTTTATTTGTCGTTCCATACCATGAAAACTGCACCTTTACTGCATGTTGTTTGCCATCTTCTTTGTTTATTATTTCCTAACGATAGAAAGATACATTTTAAGACAATTCACTATTAAGACATTAATTATGTTGCACCTGGCTCCATATGCATAAAATTAAAAAATTATCTCAGGACAGACTAAATAATGTTACTATTCAGCTTCTCACATTCACAATCCTTGGAAGAATACCCAAAATTTTATAGTTAGCCTTAGGATTTAAAACTTTCACATGAACCAAAAAATACATTTCATCAGGCAAAAAAGAGATACACAAACTAATAGAGCTAAGCCAATACTTCTCAAATTTTCTGTAGCAAAAGAGCCAGCTTAATTTTAATTTTCAATAAACATGGACCACAAGCTTTGTAAAATACAACAAAAGTGAATTATTGGAAAAACTTAAGTGATATATCAAATATGTGCTCAAACTTTTATTAGTAGATTCAATAGGCATATATTTACTCTCTGAAATTGCCTTAAAGTTCCAAAAATAATACTAAAAAGTCACAATATTATACTTACCTTCTTATGCACCAGTAACAAAGCAGCATAGACCACATTTGTTAGGGTATAAGCAGTCATTTAATTACCCAAAACTAATAAAAGTGGTTAGCCCCCAGATAGAAAAATCTCTGTGAACCCCAAACAGGTAGAAAAACATATTATATTATATCATGTTACTTCCTCTTATCTCCTCTACACAAAAAAGTAGTTAGGAAAAATAAGATATAGGACTAGGCAATCAATACACAGTCAATAGAATCACAGATTAATATCTCAAGGCACATTCATCCTTTCTCCCAGAGTATTTGAAAGAGTCCTACTTAAATAGACTTCTTTATATAAATAATCTGCACATATCATAACATTTGCAATAAATCCATGAATCTCAGAATGGTTTAGAACATACCTCCATAAGCCCAGATTGAGCAAAACGAATTTTAATATAGGAGTTCTCTAGAGTTATATCTTCTTCAGCAGTTTTTACAGTTTTTATGTTGAAAATTCCTTTATCTTTTATATCCCCATTATACAGGCTATACTCAGCTAAATGTGGATTCGAATTTGCTAATTCCAAAATCCTATACACTTTCAGTCCCAATGGTGGCATTTGTGCTAGAAAAGAGATCTTAAAAAAAAATAGAAAAGGAAATTTATTAAAGAGAAATATAATCTACTGAAAGGAAAATCATTTAACTTCTAATAAAACAACATATGACCATATGTTTTAAAAAGAATATAATACTAAAAATGTGTTTTGATAACTTATGGGTTAAAGGACTCACATCTCAGTTTATCTTTGGGACCTAATAACTTCAAGTTAAGAGGGCGATCAAAGGCATCAATGTTTTCATTTGGTATATGAAATTATCTTAATAGGTGCTCTTAATGAATGCTCAGAGTAGGATGAAGGCTTACTAGGCACAGTAATTTTTCTTAACCATTAGGACACTTTTATAATACTATGATATTTCAGTACATTAAAAATTAAAATGACAAATGGACTAACATTAAGCACATTAGTCTAGTCACTACCAAGTCACCCAATGCCTGGGATTTAGCAGACAATGAACAAGGCACAGAGAGAGTGCACATACTGCAATACACTATCTGTCTTCCAGTAAATGTTTTTATATGGGTCCTACCTATAAAATCTGATCAAAACTTTTCCTTTCTACCTAAAAGATTATGACTTTATGAAAGCATCTAACAGTGGCTCTTAACAAGCAGAAGAAATTCTCTTTAGAGTTTATAGTTCATGGCTTAATTTTCAGATGTAGTTCAATTTTTTTTTTTAATTTAAGTTTTAGCAACATATGATTTTTCTCCTCAGATGTGTACACTAGTTTTCAGAAGAAGCTTAAATCACATTTAGGATTTTAAAAGCTCAACCTTTCTAGTGGCCTGGGAATTTAGGTTAATACTGCTTATTTTAGGAAATTTTCTTCCAAAGTATCCATAACTTGAGTTCAGATTCTCCGTAATTACGTTTCAGAAAAAAAAAAAAAATCTTAGGGCTCCCTAGGCACAAGGGATTAGGACTCAACACTGCAAACTAGCTGCAGCCCTTCAGTGCAGGTTCAACCCCCCCCCACCCCCCATGATCCACATGGTACAGCAGACCTCTCCTGTTTCACTTGCTGCTCCCCTAGCAGTATACTACATTGATCTGCCTATCCTGCTCCCCACTCTGTCTCTGGTGAAGCCTCTCACTGCTCCTGCACCTCTAGACTGTACCCCACTTCTGTATGAATAAATAAACCTTAAAAAAATCTTATTTAATTTTGGAAAGTCGGATTTTTCTAGTGTGTTATATCAAGTTGCAAGTATTCAAAGTTATTTAAAAGGTAGTATTATTTTTTAAAGATTTATTTATTTATTCGTACAGAACTGGGGTACAGGCCAGAGATGTGGAGGGTGAGAGGATTCACCAGACAGAGTGGGGAGCAGAACAGGCAGATCAAGGAAGTACACTGCTGAGGGAAGCAGCGGGTGGGTCAGGAGAGGTCTGCCTCGCCATGTGGATCTCCTCCCGGGCAGGTGGGGATCGAACTCATGCGGAAGTGCCTTAAGCTTCTTAGTGCAGTGTTTTAACCTGCTGCGCCACCAGGGAGGCCCAAAAGGTATTATTATTTTAATTTAAATATGCCTGTCATAGAGTTTGACCAAAAAATTCAAAATTCTTTGCGTAATGATCACAATTCAGATTACAATATAAATTCGTAAAAATATATACAATATATATACTAGTAACTTGTGCTAGTAAAAATATAACATACATAATAAAATTTATATACAGTAAAAGAGGAGCTATTTTCCTTTATTTTGGCCAATTGAAACTTTTGTTATTTACAACTTTAATCACTTCAGATACATTTGTAGCTCAAGGGGCATGCATCTTTGTTAAACTATCAATACTTATTGGTTGTGCTTCTTTCATGATGCTTCTCTGAGTTCTATGGTAACAACATACCTCATAGGTTGTTTCTGAAATAGTGCTTGCTGCATCCCACACGGCACTGACTTGAATGTCCACAGGCTTTCCTGAAGCAGATGACACCTGGACTTTAGGGGAACTCACCAAGATTGAGACGACAGTACTTCGCTCCTGTTCTAAAGGATTAAAGACCACAAGGGACCTGCAAAAAATAGCTGCTTTACTATTGGAGCCTCACAATATTGTTTCATACTTCATACTTTTATTAAGACCTCAGTTGTAGAGCCAATACACAGAGAAGAACTATAAGGAATATTCAAGTAAAACCTTTAAAGAAAGGTCAATTTAATCACAACAAAACCACACAAAGCAAAAGGTTATGAGGTGATTCACTTTCTAAGAATAAAATGTTATACAAATGGACGCTATTAATATAATTCTGATAAAGTTATTTACATATCTCAGAAAATATAAGTTTCATTGATTTGTCTGAATCAGCTCTATATAAACTAATAGTCAATTACTGTTTAATTTCACTGATTAAGAAAATATATAAATTTCTGTTTGCAATTTTGTTACTAATTTTCACTAAATTTCTGACATTCATTTTGGATCACTCACAGCAAAAATATATGGCTACACATGCAGAATCACATAATTCACACTTGGATTATATATGTGTGTATATATGTGTACGCATACACATATATACACACATCACACACACATACACACAAATATGTCTTACATGTACTTATTATCAAAGAGTGGTTCTGGAAAAAAAATCTTAAAATTAGGGCTGAAACTTTAAAAAATAGTTGCTGAAGAAAATATTTGATTTGATTTAGCTAGTAAAAAGAAAACAAGACTGCTAATGTAAGTTAGGGTAATATTTCAAATATATGTAATGGTTAACAATGAATGCACTGGAAATTTTGGCAGAATTTTTCTAGAATTTTTTAAAAACATTTTATATTAGCACATTCCAACATCCCTCATATAACACTTATTTTTTTATGAGATTGCTTTAAACATAACTATCTTTATATACATAGTTTGCAGCATAACTATTTAATGAATCAATTTTCCTGATGATCTGCACTCTCAATTCTTTGATATTTAAATAATTATCAGTTGAAGCATCCTTCAGGAACCTAACTCTGCCAAATTTTCATTGTTTCCTGACTGCCTATGAGTAGAAACATTCTAACTATGATGTCAGAGATTTGATGAAACCCAAAGGCTTTACAAATTTGTGATTTTACTTTACAATCAATTTGTATATTATCTCAAAAAACAAAAATCAAAGGATATTTCAAAGAGGATGTTTGACTAACAATAAAACCAGATTCATTAATGGACCTTTTCAAGCTCTGTCATATGTTGTTTTACTGTACAATTTTGTGACTGCAGAGCACATATAAGTGAAGAGTCAGATGGCAACTGCTTCTCAGTGGTTCACAATCAACTAGGTGTATCAGAACTGGGAGAAGCAAACTAGCATTGTTTATTTTAACATCAAAAAGCCCAGCAGTGCTGTTTTATCCACATATGTGTATATTGCAATTTTATTACAAACCTTTCATTAAAAAATCAGATTAATTCCTACAGTGACTCAACTTAAGTGAAAATTGTTTGCTGGGAGAAGCATTTGTGACTGGAACAATATTCTGATAAAACAAGGGTGGTGATATCACAATGTCTCCAATTCCTACTAGGTTTATAGTATGCATCAGAATCACAAGACCTAATTCCCATCAATTTTGTTATTTGAGATTTCATATGTATACGAAAGCTGAAAAGCAAGAGGAATCTAATAATGCATAGCAAAACTGCATCCAAAAATGTGTTTAAAGGATTATGCATATGACCAAGTAGATTTACTCCAGGGACACAGGAAGGTTCAACATCCAAATCAATTAATGTGACTCAACACATTAATAAAAAGGAAAATAAAAATCATATGATCATATCAGTAGATGCTGAAAAAACATTTGATACAGTTCAACATCCATTTATGATAAAGGCCCTCAAGTACTAAGATAAAAGGAACGTATCTTAACAGAACAAAAGCCATAGGTGACAAACTCACAGCTAATATTATCCTTAATGACAAAAAACCGAAAGACTTTCCTTTAAGATGTGGAAAAAGCCAAGGATGTTCATTTTCACCACTCTTTTCAATATAATACTGGAAGTCCTAGCTAGAGAAATTATGCAAGAAACAGAGATACAAGGAACTCAAACTGGAGAGTAAGAGTACCATTATTTGCAAATGATACAATAATACAAATAGTGAACCCTAAGAAATCTATAGAAAAAAAAACTAATCAAAATGAAACTGTTTAGTAATGTAGCAGGTTATAAAATCAACATATTAAAATCAGTAATCTTATATGTAAACAACCAATCTGAAGAGGAAGAAATTAAGAAAACCATCCCACTTACAATTGAAACAAAAAAATAAACACCCAGAACCTGGAAATAAACCTAACAAAAGAGGTGAAAGTCTAATGCAAGGAAAATTACAAAACACTGTTACAAAAAAGAGAAGACACACAAAAAATTGAAAGACATTGCCTGTTCATGGACTTGAAGAATTAACATTATCAAAGTGGCCATTCTACCAAAAGTATTTTACAAAATTCAATGCAAGTTCAATAAAAATCTCAATGGCATTCTTCAAAGAAATGGAACAAATATTACTGAAATTCATTATAGAAATGAAAAAACCTCAAATAGTAAAAACTTTCCTGACAAAAAGGAAAGAACAGAGGTATTATACTTTAAATTATACTTAAAATTATAATACAAAACTATAATAATAAAACAACATGGTACTAGAACAAAAACAGACACACTGACCAATGGAATCAAACTGAAAACCCAGAAATAAAGCCACACATAGTCAACAGACCTATGACAGAGGAACAAAGAACATATCTTAGAACAAAGAAAGTCCTTCAATAAATGGTGCTAAGAAAATTAGACTGCCACATGAAAAAGAAACTAAAATACTATCTGCACCATATGCAAAATAAATTAAACTGAATGTAAGACCAGAAACCATATAATACATGAATGAAAACACAAGCAAACACTCTGTCACATATACTTCACAAACATCTTTGACATCTCATCTCCTGATGCAAGGAATACAAATGAGAAGAAAAACAACTGGCACTACATTAAACTAAAAAGTTTGTGAATCAAAAAAGAGACAATATCCAAAACAAAATCCTACAGAATGGGAGAAATATTTGCATACCATACAACTGACAAGGTCCTGAGATCAAAGATCTTTTAAAAACATACATAATGGCCCTCCCTGCTGGCGCAGCGGGTTAAAGCACAGCACTGAGAATCTAAAGCCGCTTCCGCATGAGTTTGATCCCCGCCTGCCCCGGAGGTGACCACATGGCGTGGCAGACCTCTCCTGAACCGCCCGCTGCTCCCCTCAGCAGTGTACTTCGTCAATCTGCCTGTTCTGTTCCCCACTCTGTCTCTGGTGAAGCCTCTCGCTGCCCCTGAGCTTCTGGCCTGTACCCCAGTTCTGTATGCACAAATAAATAAAATCTTAAAAAAAAAAAAACATACATAACAACAACAACAGGCAGAAGAGCCAAAAAAGACACTTCTCCAAAGAAATGCAAGTGCCTAACAGGTATATGAAAAAATGTTCATCATCACTACTTATCAGGGAAATGTAAATCAAAACTACATATTCCAGCTCTCACCAGTGAGCATGGTCCATAAAACAAATAAACAAAAAAGTAGAAACAGCACATGCTGTTGAGTGTTGGTGGAACACTGTGGAAAGATGTATGGAGGATCCTCAACATACTAAAAATGGATCCAGCAATTCCAATCCTAGGAAACCCCAAAAGGGCACTCAAACTACTAATTCGAAAAGAATCTTATATTCCTGTGTTTACTGAAGCACTACTTATAATAGTCATGATATGGAAACAAAGTGCCCAGAAACAGATAACTAGATCAAGAAGATACGGTACATATGCATGACTACTACTCAGTGATCAAAAAAGATAAACTCATGCCATTTGCCACAATATGGAGGGAGCTGGAAGGGATTATGCTGAGTACAATAAGTCTGACGGGAAAAAAAATCAAGTGAGTTTACTTAAAGTGTTAACATAGAAAAACTGAACAAAAGGTCAAGAAAAGCACAATTTGCAAGCATAACATAGATTTGAGGCAAAAAACGAGAGGGATCAAAAATGGGGAGGGAAGAGCACAAGGGACACAGATGGGTCACAGATGCTATGGTGATGGGAAAAGTAAGGGGACCCTATCTGAAGGAGATTTAAGGGGAAAAAAATACAAAAATACATGTAATTAAAAAAAAAAGACAAAGTTACATTGTCAAAAATAAATTTACAAAGTATAGTGAAACCACGTTGTATTAGGTAAAACCCCACTTTATCCACAGAAATAATTCCCAACAGACTTATTTGAAGGATCCAACAACCTCTGTACCATCCCACTGTTCTCTACCCGAGTTTATGTTCATCTGATTCTTTTCTAAACATAAGCATATTTGGAGTCAGTAAGGACTGACTTCTGCTAAAATCTTAAGGCAGAATGGGAAGGAAAACATTAAGGGGCATGCATCTGCTGCACCAAAGATGCTCTAATTAGTATCCCAGAAAACAGTGAATACTGGGTATCACATTTTCAGAGGTTTAGCGCTTTCAAATGATAAACTCTATAAGTCTGAGGACTTATGGTAGGTCTGCCTCCTAATTGATAAAAGCCTTAAGGCAGGGTTAGGTACTGAGCCTATAATTGAGTATTAAGTTCTTGGATGCTCCAGGTAACATGCCATGCAATAAATTAGATAATAAGCATCCCAAACACTGATTCCTTCCCAAAGTGGGAGAAATGTCTCACATTTAAAGCAAATAATTTTAACCATACATTTGGTTTTGTGCAATATTAAATTGTTTTTTATAATAAGCTGTGAACTAGGTTCTGTTTTGTTTCATTTTAGTAGCTAATTAGTATTTGACCAAATGATGTTTCTACTGTACTGAATGATTATGTAATTATCATGCCAGGAATCTATTCAAAAACTAAATGCGCAGAATATATAATGAGTATAATGCTGCACCAAGAAAATAATTTTTTAACATAATTAGAGATTCTCAGCATGTTCTTCAAGTGCATCACAGCACAAATATATCTCACATACACACAAACGCTATCAATGTACATTTTAAGTAGAGCATACACAAGATATGGTCACGTATGAATTACTTCCTTTGGAAATAAATATGCCATCACAAATTAGTTGCCATTAACATGATTAGAGGACAAACATTTGCTAAATGTCAGTATCTCCCAACATGAATTTTTCTAATCCCTTCAGTTACAAATGGGACCAACTATTTTTTTTTTTTTAAAGATTTATTTATTTATTCATACAGAACTGGGGTATAGGCCAGAGATGCAGAGGGTGAAAGAACCCACCAGAGACAGAGTGGGGAGCAGAACAGGCAGATCGACGAAGTACACTGCTGAGGAGAGCAGCGGGTGGGTCAGGAGAGGTCTGCCGCGCCATGTGGATCACCTCTGGGGCAGGCAGGGATCGAACTTCAGGCGGAAGTGGCTTAAGCTTCTTAGTGCTGTGCTTTAACCTGCTGCACCACCAGGGAGGGCCCTGGGACCAACTAGTTTTAATATCACATTACAATATCACACTAAGTTATTGAAAATTAATATTTGATCTACACTAACAAAAGTAAAGATTAGTATTTACATACAGAAGATGAGTATAATTAATTAATATTTCCCCCACATTTGCATTAGCTTCTTAAAATCTATCACCAAGTTAGGTCCAGTTTCCTGTATTTTTTATGATAGAAATCCTCACACCTTGTGGTTATGAGCAATTGTTTCAATATCTTATATAAAAGGAACAGATTTATACTTCATGAGTACCAAATGCTCTTATGTTACCTGCCAACAAAATTAAGAGGGCAGACAAGGATCTACTTTAGAGAAAATGTGGAATACAGAATAATGGAAGGACACCTATTGCTCATATGAAACTGTAAATAAGTTTATGGAAGTACTAGAATTCCACTATAAACATGGCTCCGTCCTTGAATTCCAATGTAGATGGGTAACTTTAGAATTCTTTCACTCCTTTTGTAGAGATAATTCATATCATCTCAAAAAAAGGCAACTGAGACAAATCTTCTGAGGCAAATCTTAAAAAAAGAGGCCACTACAAACAAAAGACTAGCACTACCAGGGTTTCCTTCCAGAACTAAAAGAAGGCTAGAATGGAAGGAATATGTTCACTGGTCTGAGTGACCTTGGAGTTGTCACTCACAGTCTTTCCTGTAAGTTGGGTCCAGGGAATCAGGCCTTTACAGGCAACCCACAAAACACTGTTTTTATCTTTCCTACTGGACAGAAGTGGAAGTTCAGTGAGCTCAGTTATGTTGCCAAGACTAACCAGCTAAAACATGCCAGAGTCTTAACTCCCATAGCCATCTTCTTAACTATTTCATTTATAACCCAAGAAAAGAAAGACCTTTTTGAAAACTAGCTCCTCACCAATGTCAAAAATCCCCACAAAGTCTCTCTTCAAGGAGAACAATATGATCAAAGAGTTATTTACATTTTAGTATATATGACAAAGAAAATTTACAGTGGAATATTATAACAAAAATATCTTGCAGTATATACTAGGGAGTTAATCATATGTGTTCTTTGCCTAAGGTTAACAAAAACAAGGAAACATTATAACTTTGCAAGAAAAACAAAAAGGAAAAATACTTGCAAGTCCCCTATGACTGCAGTATTAAACCCATCACTTAAATACCAGATTATAAAAAAAAAACTAATTTCATGTACCTAATACAGCATATATCCTATACCTAATATGCATTAGTGTAGAATAATAGTCAATACATAGTTGATGAATAAGTAATTCATGGAAGTTTTACTAGAAGAATTTACTTCATAAATAATAGCTAACAGTGTGGAACTAAGTAGTTATAATGATCACTTTCATTTAGGTAATTTCAAATCCTAAAAAATGCTTTTAAGGTTGACATGTATGTAATTAACCCCTTCACAAACATGGAGGAAAATGGGAGATCCAAGATCAAAGAGTAAAGCTAAATGTGTCCGATTCTTAATCAATGACAGCATATGAATACATTTAAAACAAGAATATTCATTTTATACAATAAATCTTACTAATGGAATATAATCTCAGAAAGTAGTAATCTTTATATAGTACTCTGAATGTTTAAACACATAGAATTATTTTTATAAAAATTATCATTTCTGGCCCTCCCTGGTGGCGCAGCGGGTTAAAGCACAGCACTGAGAATCTAAAGCCGCTTCCGCATGAGTTCGATTCCTGCCTGCCCGGGAGGTGACCACATGGCGTGGCAGACCTCTCCTGACCCGCCCGCTGCTCCCCTCAGCAGTGTACTTCGTCAATCTGCCTGTTCTGTTCCCCACTCTGTCTCTGGTGAAGCCTCTCGCCTCCCCTGAGCTTCTGGCCTGTACCCCAGTTCTGTATGTACAAATAAATAAATCTTTAAAAAAAAAATTATCATTTCTACATTCAAAATCCTTTTGACATAGCCCAGCTAGTTTTCTGCGTAATGAACACCCTATTAGGCATCAGAAAAATAAAGATATTAAAAACAAAAGGCACCTTTCTGAGATATAGCTGCAAAAATCCCATTCAATTCTGTGATACCTGGGCTCCTACAGTCAGACAACTGTCAGACACACCCAACCCCAGCATGGCACTTAGAATTTCAGTGTCGTTGTACAAGTTGTTTTATCTGTCTATATCTGAACATCCTCATCTATAAAGAACAAAATTGTTTGGGTTCAATGGAAATGTGTTTGGAAATCACGTGGTTCAGACATTACACAAAGTAAAATCTCAACAGCAATTAAGTCTCTCCTTTCCCTGTAAGACCCTCCTGGCATTCTGACCAGAAACTTGGGTATGTAAATCATACTGCATGGTAGAGTGACTGTTTTAATCACCTCTGATCCCGAGCAGCTTAAGTGCTTTTTTGTATGTGGTGCATATATAAATGAAGTACATGAACAAATCCACACATGTTATAACACATATACCTTAAGTCTTTGGAACACATGGAGGAGGTAGGAGAATAAATGCTCAGGTGCACAGAACATACACGATTAACAAAGTGGTATAAAGCTGAGTGAAAACATTTCAAAAATATACCTCCAAGCATGTGCAGTTATAAACTTATGATTGGGAAAACATAGTTTCTGTCCTGGCAAGGCCTATAGCTTAGGAGTGGAGAGAAAAAGATATGACTATGAAGTTCAATATGATAAGGTAGGTGATAGGCAAATGTATATACAGAGTGTCCTGTGATATACACAAAAAAGTGACAGGATGATTAAAAATTAATAAAGAAAGCAGTCAAAAAGAAAAAAATTGTATACAAAATGAGCAGTATATAAAGAGCATGACAAAATATTAATGAGTATATAAAAGAAATGGAGAGACATACATTTCTAGGTTTGAAAATTAAAATACTTCAAAGAAAACAATTCTCCCAAAATTAATTAATAAATTTTATACAATGCCAACTAACTGCCATTGACATCTATAATGGGAGAATGGTGAAGAATAATAAGAAAGAACCATTAGCAAGACAAAACTATTCTATACCTAAAATGTCTATAATAATGATGAGCAAGGCAAATAATTAAACAGGTATACTCAAATAATATGCTAACATTAATTTTATCTGAATTTTAAAACATATGAATGATACAGAATAAGTAGGGGGGGGGGAACCCTAATTTGTGGTACAAAAGCTCTAACCATTATATAAAAATTAGTGAAATAAAAAATTGGCAGATTAGATTGCAAAAGCTTAAATTTTTTTTCATCTTAAAAATAAGGCTAAAAAATAAAAATCTATAAAGTGCTATGACAGATAAATAGAAAAATAAACACCTAAGAAGAAAAAAGTGAGCATTTTTCTATAATCAAATTAAAGTTGGAAAAGAAATGATGCCTCTACTTAGAGATGGAAGAGCTAAAAACAAGACATGAGGTCTCACTTGGATTGGCCAATTAAAAAAATCAGATTCGGGCCCTCCCTGGTGGCGCAGAGGTTGAAGCACTATACTAAGAAGCTTAAACCAGTTCCTTATAAGTTCGATCCCCGCCTGCCTGCCCCGGAGGAAACCCACATGGCGAGGCAGACCTCTCCTGACCAGCCCGCTGCTCCCCTCAGCAGTGTACTTCGTCGATCTGCCTGTTCTGCTCCCCACTCT
>NW_004567108.1:61863876-61924137 GCF_000260355.1 Condylura cristata | reverse complement strand
GGAAGCCACTGCAGCGTGAGTTCAATCCCCCGTCAGGGAGCTGACCCATGGCGTGGTAGACCTCTCCTGACCCGTCCATTGCTCCCCTCAGCAGTGTTCTTTAGTACATCTGTCTGTTCTGTTCCTCACTTTGTCTCTGGAGAGTCTTCTCACCCACCATACCTCTGGCCTGTACTTCAGTTCTGTAAGCATAAATAAATAATTCTTTAAAAAAGAAAGAAATAGTAACCACCTTGGTATAATTACATAATGGAATATTACACAGTAACCAAAAAGATAAATCCATGTCCTTCACAGCACCATGAATGGAGCTGGAAGGAATTATGCTTAGCAAACTAAGCCAGAAAGAAAAAGAAGAATATCGGGTGCTCTCTGGTAGCATAATGGGTTAAAGCACAGCACTATGAAGCCACTGCAGCATGAGTTCAATTCCAGGCCAGAGAACTGACTCACATGGTGAGGGAGACCTCTCCTGACCTGCCTGCTGCTCCCCTAGCAGTGTCTTTCAGTCATTCTGCCTGTTCTGTGCCTCATTCTGTCTCTGGTTAATCTTCTCATCCCTATCCCCCCATACACTTCTGGCTTTTACCCCAGTTCTTTTTATGTACACTTTTGGCCTGTACTCCAGTTCTTTTTATGTGCACAAAAAAAAATCTTAAAAAAAGGAAAAATAAGGAATGGTTTCACTTACAGGAGGAATGTAGAGAAAACAAAAAAGGAAACAAGAAAAAAAGTAATTAAAGTAAAGTAAAAATAAAAATCACTAGGAGGAGTGAGAAAGACCGACAGAAGTGGGAAGAGACAAGGGACTATGGTGATGGTGCATGGGTGAATTGGTAGTGGGAATTTCAGAGGGAAACCATACATTGCACAAAAATGAAAGATGATGTAATGAGTAGATTTAAAATAATTTAACAATAAAAGTCACAAATTAAAAATAAATGTAGTAAATATCTACTTGAATGAAAAGAAAACTGCTAATAAGGAAAGAGGCACAGACAATTGTTCTTCACAGACAATTCAAAAAGTACATGCCCATTCTTAGGACAGTCCATTGGTCTATGTTTTGCGAGTACCCAGGCCAACCCCCCCACCCCCTCTAGAGACCAGAGAAGTCAATGGGCATTTGTTAAAGATTGAGGAAGCTTCAACTATACATTTGCTTTCTTACTAGGATATGTGCAAATAATAATCAAAAGAAACAGCACATCACAGTAGATTAGATAAAGAAAGTGGGTTTATAAACACAATGGAACATTACTCAGTTAGAAAAAAAATTCCTAACATTTGCAACAACATGGATGGACCCAGAGTGAAGTCAGTCAGGTATAGAAAGAGAAACATTGTGTGACTACACTTATATGTGGGGTATTAAAAAAACAAATGAACTAAAAAAAATAAAAATAAACCTTTAAACTTTAAGACCAACGTAGCAATTATCAAAAGGAAGGGATCAAGTAAATAAAACTAGGAAATAGGGCTCAACTGATTGATGAATGGAATTAAACTTTTATGGTAAGGCTGATGTAGTATACATACACAGACGCTGATTTTCAATAATGCACATTTAAAATTTATGTAATATTATGATGCAAAGTTACTTCAAATAAAAACATTAAAAAGGAGGATTAAAACTGAAAACTTCTGAAAAAGCAAAGGAGAAATATTCCATGTAATTTTAGAGACCAGCAGGGTGTATAGCCAACATAATATACCAGGTTACTAGAAGGGACAGTGGTGACGTAGAGGAACAAGACATTGTGTGAGGTGGCCTCAACTTACCACAATTAAACATGAGTGAACGGTCTCTAGAATATATTTCTAGGTGGTTCTATAACTTTTTTACACAACTCAGCAATTAGTATAAAATTCCTATTCATGAAAGACTGAAAAACATGATTAAACATCAAGAAGAAAAAGGCACAAGAATCAGAACTGCACATACTAGAGTTAACGGATGCAAAGTATATCAGTACATGACAGCACACAGAAGAAAGCTGAATATTAAGTTAGAGGCGTGATAAACAGACAAAACAGAAACCTGAGAAAGAGGTGGGTTTTTTTTGCTCATATGTTTTGGTTTTTATTTTCATTCCATGGGGAAGGGTGGGTGGTAAACAGAAGTAAACATCGCTTATTACTTACTGTTTCCAGTTATGGTTGAACAGATATGGTGTCATTCTGAAGAATGAACATATAAGGGATGAGTACTGGATAGAAGTTTCAAGATGAAGGTGATAAATCCAAGTTTAGACTTCTTCAATTTGAGATGCCTGAGAAATATCTACATAGATTTATCTGAATGCTCCTAAATATCTTTAAAACTCAGAATCTACTTACCTACTATAATATAAAAATTAGATTTCCAGATATGATAAACAGAATAATTGCCCCCACTAAAAGATCGCCAGAACTTTTGTATATGTTACCTTACATGGCAAAATAAACTTGGCCAAAGTGATTAAGAATCTTGGAATAGTGAGATTTCTTGAGTTACCCAACTTGGCAGATATAATCAGATGGGTCCTTATAAAAAAGATGCAGAAGCAGTCAAGTGACACAGAAGCAAGTGGTCGGAAAAATGATTGGAAGGGGCCACAGGTAAAGGAATACAGGTAGCTTCTAGAAAATAAAAATAAAAATAAATGCAAATAAGCAGATTGTACCCTAAGAGTATCCAAAGGAAAAAGCCCTGCAAGTTTCAATTGAAAATGATTTGGGACTGTTGACCACCAGAATGTAAGATAAACAATGTGTGTATGTTTTTAAGAGGTTAAACGTGTAGTAATTTGTTATAGCAGCCAACAGTAAATAAATATATCAAGTCAAATACTGTTAATCTCTCCTCAGGCCCTATTTAGTACATTCTGTGCTGGTATCTGAGGTCCAAAATGTGTTTCATTCTCTCCCTAAACTGTGGGAAGCTTTCCATGTTATATCTCTTTAGTCAGTTGTTAGATCTTCTCTTTGGGATCAAAATGATGAGCCAACTCTATCACCATCTTGGTGAGAACAGGACTTATTAAATAGGCAAATATTTAACTATTTTCCCACAAAAATCTCTCAAAGCCATACAATAGCAATGCCTCTTATCTTTATTTACCAGAGATTGAAATTTACACTTGAAAGGGGGGGAAAAAAAGATGGGGGGAGGAATACAATTAAGTCATTCAACACTAAGGAAAAAAATATTTTCCTCAGAAATAAAAATTAGCATTAAATCAATACTACATGTTACCTAACTTTCCTATCAATTTCACATTTTTTTTTCTATATTTGGGAGAAATAGCTTTCTTAAAATTCATCGAGAAAGATACTTTGAAGCTACCATGTCAGTGGCAGTCATTTGTACTCAGTTAAATTTTAAAAGAAAGCAAGTACACAGCACATGTGAATGAAAACATGCAAAGCTGCCTTTTGGAAAAAAAATGTGATTGCAGAACTTAAATTTTCTGTTGGCAGCTACGTATTGAATTTCTGAAAATACCATACTACCCTTTAATTCAAGAACACTACATTACTTCAGTTCTTTTTTAATTTATATAAAAGTATGAGAGTTGAGTAAACTTTCTAGAAAACATTACTTCAAGTAAATAATTGATCATAATACAATACAGAAAGCAGTAAGTCAAAAAATAAAATTGCTTCTTTGATAAATACTGTAAAGAAGTAGAAGAGGACACAAAGAAATGGAAAGATAGTGGGGGGGAAATTAGCATCTGTTAAAATGGCCATTTTACATAAAGCAATATACAAATTCAATGAAATCCTTGTTAAAATCTAAATGGCATTTGTCAAGGAAATACAACAAAATTAAAATTTGCATGAAACCATAAAAAACCCCCAAAGAGTTCTATTGAGAAAAAACTTCCTCACATCACACTGTATACTACAAAGCAATAAAAATCAAGGCTTATAGCACTGGACTTAAAATAGACATTCTGATCAAATGGACAGAATTAAGAACCTGAAAATAAACACAAACATATATGGACAATTAATTTATAACAAAGAAGCCAAACACATACACTGGAGAAAGGAATGTTAATAATGTCAGGCAAACTGGACGGCTAGAGCTAAAGAACGAAACTAGGCCACTACCTACCACTATACAGAAACATTTATTCAAAATGGAATATATAACATGAACCTACAAAATATTTTTAAGAAAATACAATTTCTATGTTTGTTGACATCAGGCAGTGAAATAACTGTTATTTTTATCTTAAAGCAAATTTGATTTAAGTGGTAGAACCAAGATTGAAAATGAAAATGGTCAGACTCTTGGGCATTTTGAATGTACAAAAGAAGGCCCAATGTCTTCTCCAGTGCTAACACACTCACACAAAGATGTGCCATTTGCAGCACTCAGAATTCCATCAGAGCCCCAGTTCTCCAAGGTTCTGATGTCACCACCTTATCATAATGTTCTATATCCACCCAGAAAATAATCTTCACTCCAAGAGTCTCCAACCACTTTTAAAGGCAAAAGTGGAATATGAGGGTTTATCTGAGGTGATGAAGTTCACTGCTCTAGCTACTATAAAGATAACATAGAGTAATCTTTCAGTTGCGTGGTTTTTTTGTTTGTTTTTTGTTTTTGGTAAGAATGGAGCAACTATATAAAAGTATTCATTTTTCAATATTAGTGATAGTTGAATTATTTCCTATTCCCAGTTACTGGCCAAACTCGATATTTTCCAGAGTTTTTTAACTAAAAACTTGTTTTCCCAGGGGCCTCCCTGGAGGCACAATGGGTTAAAACACAGCACTATGGAACTGTCAGCAGCCAGTGCAGCATGAGTTGGATCCCTGGCCAGGGAGCTGACACACATGGCCTGGCAATACCTCTCCTGGCCTTTCTATTGCTCCCCTCAGCAGTGTATTTCAGTCCATCTGCCTATTCTGCTCCCCATTCTGTCTCTGGTGAATCTTCTCATCCCTCCACAATTCTGACCTGTACCCCAGTTCTTATATATATACATAAATAATTCTTTAAAAAAACCCCAAAATTTGTTTTCCCAGTTTTAATATAAAGCTTGGAAATGTTTTATATTTTAAACAGAGAATAAAACCCAGTGTCAGTTTTATTATAGCTGGCAGTGTCCCTGGAGTTCAAATCCTTTAGAGACTTTTCTCCCATACAACAAATGACTAAGGTTCCAAAAAACCATCAAGGGGTAATAACATAGGTGGGACTAGAATGAGCGCATGATTCCTATCCAATGCTCCTTTTACAAGACTTGTTCTTTCCAGCACCTAATAGTGGGATCTGTGTATATCTTACTGGTATGAAAATAAAAAGAATATCATGAATATTATCAGAATTATAGCTCCAAATGCAACTTAATATTATAAATAAAAGAATGGAGGTTCAAAAACACTACATATTACCAGAGCTTTCTGATAATGGAAAAAGCATTCCTATAAGTATACATATTTATAGCCAAAGTAGAATCCACATGTGATGTTATAACTTTTATACACAAAAGAGGTCTTAAAAATCTTGCAACTATCTTGAAAACCTAACGGAAAATAACAAGCCGATGAAAAGAATAAGTATCCTTTTTCCAAATAAGTATTCTTTTCCCACTATTGTAGTATGTTTGATGCTGATGTAATAAAAAGAAACACACAAAAAACAGTACATAATTTAGCTGACCCCAAGAGTCTTGTCACCAATTAAATTCCTTTAACTGAGAGAATTTTGCCTCAAACAAAAAAAAAAATCTGTTTTGCCAAAAACATTAAGATGTTCTATTTTCTTGTCAATTCAGAAATCACATCTGTAATCATTTTCTGAAAACACAGCAAGACATTTTATTTATGGGTGACTGCATAAGGAATGATATCCAATCAAATTGTAATTTTCATCTACTCAAGGAAAATTTCATTTTTCTGATGACTATAACTTTAGAGCAATACAGTACAGAAACAGGCTGATTTTCACAAATAAAAAGACCTCAAAAATTAATACAGTAAAATAAGTTTCTTGGTTGCATTCACTTTGTATATATTTGTCAAATCAAATCTATCTTATGTGAGATTTTCTAGTAAATAGAAGAGAAATGACAGTTTTTTACTGATGCTACATCTTTTCATGCTAGTGAACCATTACATAACAGGTAAAAAATGTGAAAACAATGAAACAAACTACTTCCTATTTTCAGAACACTTTTAGAACAATGTAGGTCCTGGGAAAGACACTATAATATAGCCCAATGATTTAATTGAGAAAGATAAACACTAGAAGTAATATTACCTTAAACATGGTATCATGGGGATAAAGAAAATGTTTCAAAGAAAAACACATAAGGTACCCAACTGCCTGTAATAGTCCGAGTATATATTAAGTATTAAAAAAAATTTAAAACTCAAAGCATGCTTCAGTCTATAAAGTAGCCCCATTGTATAATAATTATTGCTTTAAAAAAAGAGTAATGCTACTCTTCAAAAAATGATGAAATTATTAAGTACAAAGTCTGTACTAATTTCTTATTACCCACAAAATTGTAAAGAGTTAAGTTCAAGATGGATTTGAAGCACTATCTGACTTTTTCAGGATCAGGACTCCTTCACTAAAAACTTTTTCCTTGTTCATATTGTAGTGCAGGTCTATTAATCCAAATTTAGATGGGGAACAAAAGATTGCTGAGAAGAATGGAAGTCTTTGAAATATGCCATTCTATCCTCTGAACCCCTTTCAGTGAACTAGTTCCATGTTAGCAATTTCAGAAGACATGATGTAGACTAGAAGGAAAGAGAGAACAGAGGACCAAGTATACAAAAACTAGAAAAAAATAAACAATGAAGGAATCTCTCGTAAAAGCATCAATTCCTTTATTCCAATGCAATTTTTTAAAATCACTCATATTACAGATATTTAACACTTTCTTAGTGTTATTATATAACTCAGTTAACAGGCAAAGAAACTGTCATTATCACAATAACAGAATTGTTTGAAATTTGGACTCTCAGAATGAACAAAACTAATGTAAGCAATTTTTTGATGTTACCTCATTTCCTTTCCAAAGTATTCCTCAGAGTCTCCAAAGGTATGGATTTCTGGATATTACAATCTATCTGAGATTATAGGTGGTCATCCCCATGCCACCTTTGCCTGTATAAAAGTATGTCATCATAATCCTACAAATAGCCTATGCACTTTTCCTAATTATGGTCCATGATAAGGAAATTATAGTTGCTATAAACACACAAAATCACCTCAATTTCATTAGATAATAACATAACTAAACTCAATTTTCAGAAAGAATTCACTACAGAATAATATAATAACAAACTAGAACTATATGGCTAGTTAAGAAAGTTTGATTTAAAGGATGAACAATAAAATAGCAATTAAAACATAATCTAACTGGGCAATTTAGCAGGTGTTCACTAAACATATAACTACTTTGCCATTGTTTTAAAGAAATGAAACTTAAACCAGCATTTAAAATACAGTCTGTTCAACTACTATTACAAACAAAATCTAATAAAATGTTCAATACATTTTGCAAATTCACAGAAGCATATGATTCTAGGAAGGAAGATTCTTGAGAAGTTCACACAAAATTGATGAAAAGTATGACTGACGATATCTTGGTCTGAAAGCATTAAGTAGATAAATGCCATATTATAAATTACTAGAGATAAATGTGTGAGATTGATAGTAGTCCTACTGATAAATGTGTTCAAACTTCTAAATGACAGTAAAAATGCATTGTAATTAATATAAAACTGTATTATTTAAAACAGCCTATTATAAACTTTAAAAGGCCTCATGTGAACATTTTAAGACTGTTATTCCAGGAGATACCAAAATGTGATAAAGATTTAAAAAAAAAATAAAATTTGGCCATCCCTGGTGGCACCGCAGGTTAAAGCACAGCACTAAGAAGCTTAAGTCACTTCAGCAAGAGTTCGATCCCTGACTGCCCCAGAGGAGATCCACATGGCCCAGCAGACTTCTCTTGACCTGCCCACTGCTCCCCTCAGTAGTACTTTGTAGATCTGCCTGTTCTGCTCCCCACTCTGTCTCTGGTGAATCCTCTCACCCTCCACATCTCTGGCTTGTACCCCAGTTCTGTATGAATAAATAAATCTGGAAAAATAAATAAATAAATACCCCCCCACCCCCGAATATTCCAGAGTCAAGGAAGTGGCAAAGAAAAACATCAAAACCTAAATAACTCTGTGCTTAGGGAATGTGGCATTGAAGAATGAAGAGTCATCCAGAACTACAAGTTAATCAACAAAGATTTCATGAGAGACAGTTTCCAAAAGACTTTCAGAATATCAGAATAGGGGAAATAGTGACACACTCACAATCCAATCCAATCCAATGCCAATCAGAAAAGTCATGTTGGTTTCTTTATTAGGCAATTTCATAAAACTTTCAAACCATCAGGTCTGGAACAGTTCTACAATCTCTCTCAAAACCGAAAAACCTCTGAAAACTTAAGATATTTTCAAAATTAATTTGGTGGTAAAACCCAAACTGAAATGCCATAAAGCTATTGGTACTCACTTACCCCACTGGACTTGCATATTCAGAAATCATTAAGTATTTTATTTGGTAAGACTGCATATCATATAATATGCCATATATACATATTGTTCTTCTAAAGTTAAAAAATTCGGTGCTCACAAATATAACTAGCCCTGAAAATTTCATGTAAAGGATGGAGGGCTTACATTAGGAACAGGCTACAGAGAAAAAGAGTAGGAAACTACTTGTTAAAAATGCCCTACCCATGTGGCTCTCTATTAGAAAGAACAATAAAGGAAAGGAAACCAAAAGATGAATATAACCCAGCACAGGGTTACACAAGACAGAAACACAAAATGCAACTGTCGTTGAATAGCTTGACTGACCCAATGAATAAGTAGAGCTTTATATCAGTTTAAATTAGGCGTTGAGAATATAAATGTTTAATATTTCATTTTTAAATGTGTGACTATCCCATATTCCAATAAAATATATGTTCTTATTTATAATCGTTTACCTTCTCCCTCTCCAATTCTTAATTTTGCACTATCTAATTATGTCTTGGTTTAGAATAAATAGAAAATACGTTCCTTTAATAATTATAAGTGATTGATTATGGCTTTTCTTCCTACTGATAAAATGTCTTAGAACACATATTTAAGAAGCTTTTGGCACCCAAAACTGATTTGTTTGTCATAGGTCTGTTTCTACAGGGTATATAGAATATAACTTAAAACTGAGCTAATGAGGTCAGGGAAGAGAAGCGCCAGTAATCAGAAAATATGACAGCTGCCCTGGGGTGCAGTTAATGAAACTAATGAGCAGATGCTGCTGAATGCCTACTCAGTAACCACTCTTACATTCTCCTTTACTGACAGAAACCCAATTGTATTCAGTATAACAACAATCATAGCTTAAAAATGGTCAAAAAAAAAAAAAGTTTGAGTGCCTATGCTGGGGATGATCATGTGACAAAGCTCTGGCCAATGAAATGTAATTAGGTGGAACTTCCCACAAGGTTAGTATAGTCTCAATTTATGTAAGACTCAACTCACATAAGTTTCATTCTCTGTTCTCCTCCCCCTTCTTTGCAGACAGACAAGCAATGTCCACAGAGACAGGCATGATCTTAAGACCATGAAAACAACTAACACAGACTAAAGATAACAGAGCTGAAAGATTAATAGAATGGCCTTTAGATGACCTCATGGAACACATCTCTTGGGTTTTGAACTACCTACATTGAAACTTCTTAGTAAGAAAAATTAAGTACCTTTATGAAATCTATATAAGCTTTACCTGTAGCCTAAATGCAATACAAAGTGAAATACAGAGCACACAAGAAATAATAATGGATAACACGAGGGCAATAGATACTAAAACCTTACATAATCTTAAAAGATAATTTTGAATGCAAGGTGATTCTACTAAAGCAAAAAATTTCCCATAAAGATTCATCACTGTAGACATAATTTTCTCTTTAAAGGTTTGATTATTTTTTGATAAATTATTCATATTATTTCTTTCTCATAATTTTTACCTTGTTCAAATTTTCAGCTTGACTTTTTTTAGTTATTAAGTCGATAAACCCTTATATGTGCCAAACACTTCTTTATTTCACTCAACTATTCAAAGTTCTTTAATTCAAAAAAGTCAAGATCACTTTCTCCATAGAACATGACAGGCTATCTGACCAATTTATTAATGGTGATCGTTAATGGACATGTATGGTTCTTAAATTATTTGCTCATATAATATATAAAGCTAAGTGCTATATCCCTGTTCAAAATTTTCTTCATCTATATATGATGACATCTGCAGGACAGACTTTTCAGGTGCAAAACCCAGTGCAAAATATTCATGGCACACATCACAGAGTCCGTTTTCTGAAACATCAGGATTCATACAGAATGGGTACACTCTTATCCAAAGCTTCTATTTTTCTTATTTTTAAAATTATTTATTTATACATACAAAACAGGGATATAGGCCAGAGGTGCAGGGGGTGAGAGGATCACCAGTGACAAAGTGGGGAGTAGAACAGGCAGAGAGACTTAAATACACTGCTGAGGGGAGCACTGGGAGGGTCAGAAGAGGTCTGCCACAACATGTGGGTTAGTCCCCTGGCTAGGGATGGAATTCGTGCTACAATGGCTGTAACTGCTTCATAGTGCTGTGCTTTAATCTGTTGCACCACCAAGGAGGGCCCTAAAGCTTTTATTTTTCAAATCATCCTGAGAAAATAATTATGTAAGGATTCCGATATGCCCCTGCATATAAATCAAATTTCATTAATTACCTTAATACAATAGATGGCCTGGAGCCTCCCTAGTGGTGCAGGGGTCAGAATCTTAGCACTATCATGCTATCAGCAGCCACTGCAGCACATGTTCCATCCCCAACCAGGATGTTAACCCACATGGCACAGCAGGCCTCTCCGGACCTGTCCAAAGCTCACCTTAGCAGTGTATTTCAGTAGATCTGTCTGTTCTGCTCCCCACTCTGTCTCTGGTAAATCCTCTCACCTCCCATACCTCTAGTCTACATCCCAGTTCTTATATGCATAAATAAATAAAGTAAATCTTAAAAAAAAAAAAAAAAACTAAATAGACATTTCTACTTTCAGTTCATTAACTAAATCTGCAATAATCATTTAGAGTTCATTATTTCACTATATCTACTTCCAGTGCCTTGATTTTGATAATTAGTAGCATAGCTACATTTGTCAAGAATATCTTTTAATTTTATTTTTTAAAATGTTCTCATATTTGAAAATGTCCTTTTGTTGCCTTCACATTTTGAGTACAAAATGACTCAAAAATCCCATAGTCTTATCACAGAGTAGTAGTATAAATTTTGTCCCCTATTATATAATATCTACCTTTTTTTGTCTGGATACATAAATCCATTTTCTTTTCATTGAAGAGTTTCCAAGATGTATGAGAGATGTCGCTCTTCTCATTTATACTACCTAGAAATAAGTCCTTTTCATCTATAAAGTAAGGATTTCTCTAATTCAGAAAACTTTTTACCAATTATATCTTTGATCATAGACTTGTTCTTCAATTATTTTCCCTAAAGAAAATCTATAATTCTTTATTGAAATCTTGTATACAAACTTATCATTTTTTTGCTTATTGTTTCTACTCATCTTCCTTTCTTCCATGTTCTTCAAAAGAATCTCTTGGTTTTATTTTTCATGTCACTGATACACTCTTTCACATTGTCAACTTCACTTTTCAGTACTGTTAAAGAAGACCTTTACCAAACTCCCCAAACACCCTTCCTTATCTCACTCCTCTCTGTATCCATATAATCTCATCATGCTTTCATTTTAGCTTTCTTTTTCTTAGACCTCATGTTTCAATTTATAAAGATTCCCAAATATTTTTTTTTTCTAGTCTCTGTTGACACAAGCTATGCAACCTGTCAACAGACATAGTATGGATGGAGGGGAAATGCTCTGAAAAAATCAGACTTTCCACACTAACTTATGTTACGATCTCCCTTTTTTGTATAATCGTAGTATCAAAATATTCTGAGCAACTTTCAGCTTACAATTGGATTGCCTCAGCTGCATAAGGAACTGCCTGTTCCTGACAAGCAGGCACTGCACCAGGGTGAGAAATTCCTCTGAAGTCAAAAGTGACTTGACAACTGGCTGATCAATTAAAGCAAAAGGGCTGTTTCTGCAAAGTCTCTCTGGAGTAAAGGAAAACCCAAATCTCATCACTCAACTATCTCACCTAGCCTTCTATTCAGCTTCTAAAGAATTACTCAAACTTCCTACTGTCTGGCCTTTACATGTGGAAATTCATCCAGGTTGCCTGTTTTAGAGCTGGTCAGGTTTTCTACTTGCTACACTTCAAAGGAATTCACATAAGTCTTCTGGCTAGTGTTTCAGGATTCTACTATCTAGTCTTTAGATAAGGAAATTCACCTATGTCTCCTATTCAGAGCTAATTATGCTTTCTACAGTCTAGACCTCAAGGAAACTCACTTAAAACTTTTAACAAGTTTCTTCAAAGAACTTTTCAGCAATTTGATTTGCAAGAAATTTCCTCTTCCTGCCTCCCAGGATGTCTCAGGTAGGAAAAAAAAAAAAAACACCCATTAGGTAGTAGATAAGGTTTAAGGGACTTTATTTTAGTTAATCTTCACTATAGTATTATTAATCTTAAACTTTGTGTATCTATGTATCTGTTTTTAACCATGATTGATTTTAGAATGTTATAATCTCAAGTAAAGGTCAAAAGGACCCCAGACTACCCTTAGAAAAAAGGGTAGTCAGCCCCTTTCGTATGCTAATGTCATCCCTCTGCCTGCTTGAAATGTATAAAGTAAACCTCTACTGAAGTCAGAGCAGGAAGATTTGCACCCAACTCTGACTCCCCTGTCTTCCTCACTCCCACTCCCCTTTACTCCCCAATTTTTGGAATCTCCGCTCGCCGACTCCGTCCCCACCTTGAGACCCTGCCTGTTCTGTCCCCCAATAATCTGTGGTCCTCGACAAAGTCTCCGACACTCTGTTATAAATAATTTTAAGAGGTAAATTGGTCTTCTGGGTCTTCAGGTCATCCCCATCTTTTGTTATTCTGAAAGAATTTTCCATAGGTTTCCTATAGCTTCCACTTTACTATCCACATAAAATAGACATCTGTCCAGATTCTATGTATACTAAAGATAGTCTTGTCATTTTGATTGTGGTATTAGTTGAAGTCCTTCTTTTATCTAGAATTAGTTTATTTGCCCTACAGTGTGCCAGGTATTTGCCAGGAGAACTAAAAGCAAACAAGCTCCTTGCCCTTAAGGTGTTGAAATTTTTGCAATAGATAAAAGAAATAATCAGTGTTAATTACGTTTCAAGCTAGAAGATGCATAGAAGGAGAAAAGAGTGAATAAGACATTCACATGTATATATGCAGACTGACATATGTTGCCAAGAGGCTATCAACCAAGGTGGCTATGCATATGGTATTTAGTCCCCAATACCAGCTCTCAACAAATAAAGAGCTTCTCTCTATAACAAAGGAAAGCATGAAATTCTTGAGGCTCATGGCATTGTAAATAGAAATTCCCTTCAGTGGCCACCTCTCTAGATCAGTGCCCTACCATCAGTCTCCCAATTGTTCCTGCCTATTTTACTTCTGGCAGATTAGGTCTACAAATTAGTTATAAAATGAAAGACATATTAAAAGCCCGTTTTCAATGTGATCGTGACTGGCAAAAGATTTGTTAATTAAAAGAGTTAAATTTAAAGTTGACTTGAAAGTAAATGTTAAAGAGGGACATCTTTATTTACATGTGTATTAATATTACATGTGTATTAATAATTTAAATTTATACTTTAGTATAAAATACACAACTTGCATCATTTCTTAACATACTAATATAAGAGCAAAGGTTTTTGCTTAGAATTGGGCACTGTTATTTGGATGCTTTGTCTTATTTTTTTGCATAACACTATGTGTGATAATCTATCAACCAGTTCAAAAACTGGTTTACAGTTTTCTAAAATAGAGCAAGAGCTCAACAATACCAAGCAATCTAAGTACAAATGGTGTCTACGTCATTATAATTCCTTCCAAAATCTCTCACAGGCATCTCATCAATATTTATCAGTGACTCACCTTGCTGAAAATGTTCAAAGCAGTCAACTGCATATAAAAGAAATCCTTCTGCATAATTTATCTGTTTAATAAAAATTAATCAAATACGAGAGAAAAATAACAAGAATAACTGATCTGGAAAAAAACATTAATTCATTACAATCACACAAATCGCTAAAATACTGGAGAGCTCCCTGCTAGCTAGTAGCCTGACAGCCAAGTCTGGATGCCACGGACACAGAACAGCAATGCTGAGACTGTTAAATGGTCTGGATGGTTAGTTAAGTGGAAGATGGCTAACAGATGTTAGTCAGAGAGGACAAAATAGACGGCTTCAAAAAGTAGCATCCTACATGTAGGAAAAATGTGTCCTTTCTTTTCAGAAAAGGATTTCTAAACCTTGGTAGTAAGCATTCCAAAAAGAAATAACTCTCAACCCTAAGTCCAGTATGATGAATTCTGTAGTTTGTGAACATCTTAGATTGTGACAATTACTGGCCTGCTTGTCAAACCAAGGTTTAGTAGTCTCTCCCTCTGATCATCTTTTATGTTTCTATGAGTTTTAGTAGTGAACTAAGAGTTGATCTCAAGGAGCATAGTCACCACATATAGAAATAGAATTATCACAGGTGTTATTTCATGTAAGTCAATGTATCGTTGAAAGAGTGTTGTAGGAATTAAAACTCATCATTTCTAATCTTTCTATTTCTTATAAAATAGGCAGACATTTTAAAGGTGGGAGAATATTGTAAGAAAGGTGAAGCTCTTTCTTCTCCAAAGGCCTTTAATTTATATTTCTATGAGAAATCAGGCAGAAAGCAAGTCTGTAAAGAATTGATTCAGAATAGCAAATACTAGGCACATTTATTTTATACTGTTACTCAAATACAATTATTGCAAAACTAACTGCAACCATTGGACAGAGAAATTTTGACATAAAACTAATATATCCTGCTGAAGGAAATTCCAGTTCCCTCAGAAACTTTTGGATATTTAAGTAACATACCATATTTTCTACTCAGCCTTTTGGGCAAAACATCCTTTCTGAAAATATTTCAGCGGTAAAGACAAAGTAAACACATTTCTCAATAATCAGAAACAGTCAGTCTCAATCTTGAGAACAGAGAACAGGACAAAATGCCACTTAGATAGAAAGTAGATAAAAATCACCACGACATTTTATAAGCAATTCATAACTAAACAGAAGCACTTCAGAGGAAAGTACAGGGGTGAGTATAACTTCATAAATGCATATGCGATTAACATCCAGTAGACTAGAATAGCTATTATTCTAAGTGTCTCGTATACTGTCAATTACAATTTCCCCATTAAAATGAAAGCTATAATGCAGCATTAAAAGAAAAGGCCATTGCTTCTTCTCTCAGAATAAGAGAACTTGTAGAGGGTCCACAGTGTCAAATCCTAGTCAAACTGCATTACATCACTGCCTTGAATTCCTTGGGATAATTTTACAGTACAGCCCAGCATTTTCAAGAACAGAAAACTTCAGTCTTCCCGTCTGTTTACTTTATTTTGCCACTAACTTATGTGAAGACATTTCTATAGTACAAAGAAGGAAAAATTTGAGTTGAAACCATTATAGTAAGCAACAAAGAGAGTTCATATACTAATTACCATTATTAACACATTTCCATGTACCTCAAAGAAAATGAGCCAAGCACAAGACTCCAGTTTCTCAGGCTAAATTACCTTTAAGTTGTGAAATATCAGTTTGGTTCTGAGAACCAAATACCTTTGCCAACTGTATTTTATAATAACTAATACTGATAAAAATGGAATGATACTTTAGAACTGCTTTCCTAGAAAGTCCATGTCCAACATTAACTAAACAGTATATGAACTTGGTTTCTTCACATAAGACTAACTGTGGTATAGGTATTAGGTAGTTAAAGTCTTATATAAATGTGTGTGTGTGTATATATATATATATATATATATATATATATATATATATACACACACACACACACACACACACACACATATATATATATGTGTATATATATATATATAGGTTAACAAGTTTTATGTAAACCTAAGTTTTTATAAAAACTGATCAGGAATTTGGATTATCTTTTGTACCAAATCATTTTGAAGAGTCCCCAAGAGTATAACCTCAACAAGTTAGTTCAATAAAAATGCATGATACAATACAACCTATTTTTTTTCAGTTGTCATGTTATAAAACTGTAAAATCTGAAATGAACAGTTGTACAAATATTGAGTAAATTCAAAGATCCACTGAATTGCTGTTTAATTGATTTTACTTGCAGTAGCAATGTAAGAAAGTTCAGTAGCATCCTATCTCCAAATATTAGATAAAAGAACTATTTGGGTAAAAGAGATACTAGGATACCACATTTTCCACAAAATGGAGATTATTTCTATATATATCTTGTATTTTAAGTTTAATATTATTATTAAGCTTTTATTAATTTTTATTATATTAAATAAAATACAAAAGCAACATGGTAGAAATAAATTAAACAATTCCTATTTCATCACCTCTATTTCATTCTTCCATAGATGCAAGTTTACAATCTAATGGGATGAAATTTTTAAAAATTATACGGACAAAATAAGTCAACATTAATTCCCACTCATGTGAGGAAGCAGCTCTTAGTTAATTTAGATGAAAATTTGGAACCAGTATCATACTAAGGAGAGTCTTTGCATATCGGGAAAAAACATAAAAGGTGTTTGAACTGTGAACTATGATAATTTTCAAAGATGATTAATGCCATTCCATTTGCTCCTTAGACATGCTTCTCACACAAAGTTAGTGGAAACTAACTCCTTTCTCCTTAACTCATAACTGACTTATTTAACTAATAGAATGTAGTAGAAACTTTAGGACATTCAAAGCTAGGTCTTAAGAAATCTTTCTATTTCCATGCAGGTAATGTTCTCAGCTTCTGCTTAAATAGTTTACACTGACAGTTGAATTGTAATAAATTAGGGTCACAGGAACTGGAGACAAAAGAGCAAGAAGGCATTACAGTAGTTCTGTTAGGAATAAAGGATGATCTGAATGATTTCTACAGATACAGGTTTGGTGGGCTCCAGACACTGAAACTATGAATCCCAGCAACATCAAAGGAAGGAGGACTAGGACCCGAGAGCACTGTTAGCAGCCATGTTTGATAAACCTACAAATCCCAGCAGCACCAAAGGGAGGACTTCTAGGACCTGAGGGCAGAGTTAAGCAGCCATTTTGTGTTTTGGATATAAAACCCAGATATGTTGGACTGAGGAGTATCTTGGCCTCATGGCTGGCAGCTTGTCACTTTGCTCTTTATCAGTTTTCAAGTGTGCTATAATGGGATTCCATGTCAGCAGAACTGACAGGACACATTATTTGGCTTCTCTCTCTCTTTCCCTGAGTTGTTCCTTTCCTTTTTTTCCCTTGTATATAAACCCATTATTGACTTTCTTGTGTGTGTCTGCAGTTGAGTCTTGAGCACACGGGTGAGGACTTATAGACAGGCAACCAATGTGAATTGGGTTGCCCTGTAACAGTTCAAACAACACATACACAATGGCTTAAAATAGGAAAGGAAGAGGAAGAGGGTACTGGTACTGACCTGATAAAGTGCACTGACAGCACACAGACTGCCATTCTCGGATATGGAAACCCAGAGTGAACTAGAATGAAAAGTAGACTGCGTAGTACTTCAAGAACACATGGGACTATGAGAGCAGAAGAAATGAAAATTGATCAAGAAACCACCACAAAGACATGGAATAGTATATCTCCCTATAAACAGATAAAATCTGTTCTTATGATATAAAGAACACAAAGAAAGAGAAAATAAATGGACAGAAGTGCAAATTGAAACTTTAACTAAGAAGATGTAAAGAGCTCGAAAGAGATATAAGAACCTTTGGAAGCAGAATAGACCAAACAGAAGATAAATCAGTAACTTCAAACATAGTAATGTGTAAATGATTCAGGTGGAAAGAGAAAGAGAGAGAGAGAGAGAGAGACGACTTAGGGGGAAAAAAAAATCACCATGAGAACTATTTCACTCAAACAGGAAAGGCAACAGAAGGACAATGGGTACCAAAGAAGCAGAGAGAGTGTAACTGAGCATACTAAAAGCATTATTAGAGAGAAACTAAATATTGGGGAATACATCAATTATACAACCTAAAAAAAATCCTTCATTATAAAAGTGCAAATAAAATCTACATAAAGGTGCACAGCAGTGAAACAATAAGGAGTTCAAAAAAAAAAAAAAAACAATATTGAAGGTCATGAGAGGTAAAATAAAGGTCTTTTTAGACAAACGAAAGCTGAAGAAATCTGTTAACACTAAACCTCCCAAACAAGAACTGTTTCAAAAAGTTCTTCTATCCAAAAGGAAGATCAGACCAAACAGAAGAATTGAAGAATTCTATGGACTTTCAGAATTTGAAAATATTCACAGAAGAATTCTGTGAACTCACAGAATTTAAAAAATTGAAATAAGTAGTCAAGAACTAGAAAAGTAAGCAAAATGGCAGTAGCAAATCCTCATATATAAATATTTATAATGTAATGGACTGAACTCACAAATCAAAAGGAATGATTGGATGAGAAAACAAAATCCAACCTTCTGCTCTCTGCAGGAGATCCCATGAGTTCCAAAGATAAATATAGTATCAAAGTAAAAGGATGGAAAGCATTAGTACAAGCAAATCATACCCTAAAACAGGAAGGAATAGTTACAATTATACAAAATACACTTCCAGTCATAATAAAAGTTAATAAGAGACAGATATGAAACATACCATAATTAAGGGATTACAATATAACAGTAAGTCATAGATTTATAAATATATATATATATATATATATATATATATATATATGTATCAAACAAAGGAGAATCAAACCTTTAACAAACCTTAATGTGGACATAATAGTATCAGGAACTCCAGCACCCTATTAATCAAAGGATTGATCAACCAGACAGAAAATCAGTAGACTTAAATAAGGGGATAGACCAGATAGGCTAACAGGTATTAAAAGGGCACCGAGCCCACTAAAAGCTGAGCACACATTCTTCTCAAGTGAATGAGACCACACAGCTGGCCTCAAAACAAGTGTTCATGAATTAATGAGAACTGAAATAATTTCTTCACTAATCACAACAGTACCAATAGGAAGTCAAACACAAAAATTGAAAAAAATCACAAATACATTAAGAATAGATGTTACTGAATAAGTACTGGACTAACAAGAAAATTAAAGGGGAAACTTAAAAATATCTAGAGACACATGAAAACGAAGACAGCAGGTACCAGAACCTTTGGAATGAAACAAAGTATTATAGAGAGAGATGTACACAGCCAAACTTTAAGAAACAATGGAGAAGTAAAATAAGTAATGATACTTTACATTTGAAGGAACTAGATAAACAAAAGAATACATGAAACCAAACTCTCCTGGGGGGGGGGGAGGAATGAAATAATAAAAGCTAGAACAGAAATAAATGAAAGAAAGTTAAGAGACAGACTAAAAGATCAATAAAACTGAAAGCTGCTTCTTTAAAAAGATTAACAAAATAAAGTTCTCACTAGACTAAGCGGGAAAAAAAGGAGAAAAGATTAATAACTAGAATCAGAAATGAAAGAAAAGTTACAGGAACCATCTCAGACATAGAGAGGATCATGATAAGCTAAAATTAGATAATTTTAAAAAAGTGAACATTTTCAAAAAATAACAACCATTATTTATTGAATCAGGTAGGAGAAGACCTAAACAGAGCATGTATAAGCAAGGCAATTAAAACAGTAATCACAACTCTCCCAAGAAAGCAGAACCACAGAAGGAAATGTTTCAATCGTTGGGTTATACCTAACCTTCAAATACGTAATAATATCTACCCTTCTAAAACTTGTCCAAAAAATTGAGGACTAGGGAATGCTTTCCAAATGCATGTTATGGGATCAACATTCCCCTGAAACCAAAAAATAGACAAGGTACCACCAAAAAAAAAAAGTGAAAATTAAAGACCAATGTCTCTAAAGAACAGAACAGACATAAAGCACACACATATACAATCTTAGCAAAGTGAAACAAAAATGGGTTAAAGGATCAGACATCCTGACCAAGTCAGATTCATTTTTGAGATGTAAGGATGATACTGCAACTTAATAAAGGCATACATACCATGTGACAAACCCACATACTCCATGGTGAAAACTTTAAAGCTTTTCTTCTACAATCAGTTGAGAAGGATGTCAACTACCTCCACTACTATTCAAAACACTGTTGGAATTTCTGGTAAATCGACTGACACAGCAAAAGTTTAACAGAAACCTAAACTGAGAAAGTAGTGGTAAAATTATCACTGTTTGTGTAAGATATAACACGAATAGAAAAATTTAAAGACTACACTAAAAACCGATTAGGAATAATAAATCAATACAATACATGGCAAGCTACAAAAACAGACTGTGTCCTTTATGAAAACAACCAGAAAAGAAAGAAATCAAGACAATTATCCCATTTATATAATTATCCCATATATAAAAAAGAATTAAGTACCAGAAATAAATGTAACAAGAGAAGTAAAAAGCATGTACAATGAAAACTGAAAGACATTATAAAAAGAAATATAAGGCAGAAAATGGAAAGAAATCCCCACTCATGGACTTGAAAAACTCACATTAGTAAAATGTCAGTCTTTCTAAAGCAATATGCCAATTCAATGTAATTCATCCTACTAAAGTCATATACCAGTTCAATGCACAATAATGTTTTAATAGCATTCTTCAAATAAACAGAACAATAATGGTATTCATATGGAACCATAAAAGACCCTAAATACCCAAAGCAATTCTGACATAAAAGAAAGGAGGTTCTACATTCCCAATTTGCAAACTATAATACAAAACTATGGTATCAAAATCGTATGGAACTGGGCCTCCCTGGTGGTACAAGGATTAAAGTCTTAGAGTTATCAAGCTATTGCCAGTCACTGAAACATACGAGTTCTATCGCTGGCCAGGGAGCTAACCCACAAGGTGCAGCAGACCTCTCCTATCTTGTCCGCTGCTCCCCTCAGCAGTGTACTTCAATGGGTCCATCTGTTCTGCTCCACACTGTATCTATGGTGAATCCTCTCATCAACCACACACCTCTGGTCTAGACCCCAGTTCTTGTCACACTGAATAAAAAAGACACATAAACCAATGGAATAGAACTGAGAGCCTATAAAGCCACCCACATTTATATGGACAGTTAATTTATGACAAAAGAGCCAAGAGTGCATAATGGAGAAAGGAAAGCTGGTTCCAAAACAGCACTGGAATTGAACAGCCATAGGCAAAAGAAACTATATTAACATTTCACTCCAAACACAAAATTTAATTCAAATAGATTATATACTGAAACCACAAAATATATCGAGGGAAAACACCAAGTGTTATTGATTAAGTGATGTCTTTGGGAACTTGACAAAACAAGGGAAAATAAATGGGACTACATCAAATTAGAATGTTTCGTACAGAAAAAGAAACTGGTGAAAACAAAACAAAAAAAAAAACCATCCTACTGAATGATAGATTTTTGAACATCACAAATCCAGCACAGGGTCAAAACCAAAGATTTATAAATAACTCATACAGCTCAACAAGGGAAAAAAATAATCCATTTCAGCAGCTGAATCATTACTTTCTACTGGTTGAAACTAGACTGTATAGAAGAAAGAGACAGAGTCTGTCTCCCCCTCTAAATCATTATAGTCCCATCCCCATCTCATCCCACCCACCCTAATAAGCACCCATCAGAGAAATAATGGGTGGTGACAGAATATGAATACTGTTAACTGCATAAGTCATTCTTATACACAACAAAAACAAAGATCTTCCACCACTGAAGTAGGAAAAGGGAAAGAAAGCTAATTAGGATTATACCAAATTTACTGATACCACAGTTAATTAGGAGCACAATATTCAATAAAGAACACACAGCTCCAAACGCTTCAAACCATTTCTTATTTTAACACATAGACAACTGTGTTATGTAACATTCTTTTGTTACTGTGTTAGTAACATTCTTTTGTTTTTACTAAACTTGGCAATCTGAGACTTTTAAGACTATTGCAAGGCATTACACTGAAGACTTAAAAACTTTCTGGCCAAAAGAAAGATTATTTATGACATCAATAGTATTACTTTAGTGACACTTTTAGTGATATTCTATATTAGTAAAAACCACTTTTCTTGCTTAAGGTATGAGCTAAGTGTCTACTTAGTGAAAAATTTAGTCAGATAATGCTTCACTTTATGCTTCATTGAAATCTCAACTGTATACCAATAGTAAACCTCATGGTAATATTGATTCCATTTATTTTTATATACATTTAACAAAGTATACCTAGAGAAAACTATGAATTACTTTTCTCATTATTCTTCATTCATTTGTAAAAAGTAATAATAGCTTTCTATTTAGAACACCTTTTCCTTTTTTTTTTAACATAAATCAATAATGTTAAAAATGAAGTTTAACCAGCATGAAAATAGTTATCCAGTAAACAATTTACATAAACCTTATATTCTAATAATTAAATTTGTTCCTTTATTTAAAAGATAGAATAAGATATTGTTGCAAACATAGTATGTAAATTAAAATTAATCACAAAAGAATATAATCTAATTATATAAAATTTTGATTATTAGAAAGATAAGGGTTTCTTTTTATCATAAAGTGACATCATACCATACTTTGTCAAATATCTGTAAGAAATATTGTATAATAGTTATTCAATAATCAATATAATAAGCTGTTAGCATAAATATAACAGTTATGGGAGAAAATTCATTTATCCAGAAAATCTTAAATAAGAAAATTGACTAAATGAAATAGCACCACTTGCTGCCTAGAGAAGGAAGAGAATCATGAAAGAAAAAATAATCAAGGCAGAAAACAGTAAAAGTTTATAAGAAATTATATATTTACCTTGGCTCTGCACTCAAAGTTATTATATTATTTTGTGGCAAAGAACCTTGGGACTTTTGTTTGAAATCCTACAAAAATGAACAAAGATTTTTAATTTACTTTTAAAACTTAATCTCAAAATAGGCTGTATAATAGTACTTAGCAAAAGATCTTAAAATGAGCTCAGCAGAAAAAAATCCTTTTTACAGTCCATGAAAGTTCAAAATAAGTAATTGTTATATGTGCACATGTTCATGTGTATATTTAGAATTAAATATTCTCAATAAAGAATTTAGAAACTGCAGTTCATAAGGGGTAGCTGCATTTAAGAACCACGTAGATCAGTGTTCTAGGAACAATTCAGCAAAAAATCCTTATTACTCTGGTTCATTTTTCATATCCTTAAGAAATTAGTATCTACTGCATGTTTAGTATCAACATGTATAATCACAACTTAACTATAAACATCAGTATATGAAACATTTAAATTAAATATTATTTCATATACATAAATTCAAATTACATGTAAAACTTTAACATCTATCACTCACTATAGTCTAATGACAAATTGAATTTTAAGTACCTGAGTTATCAAGAAGTGTAAAGAGGGTTGCAATAAACCACACTTTCTTTCTGACTATAGAACTGCATGTTCTTCCTCTCAGAGCACTTTCTGATACAATTAATCTGATCTGATTGTTCTAACATTAGAAGCTAGCAGAGGTATTATCCCATCTTACAGATAAATGGATTGAAGCTCACAGCTAGTTATTAAATAACTTTTCCAAGGTCCATAATAAAATTAAGCACAGAGATTGATACAAAACTAATGGCTATGTCCTATTTTCTCAGTCAGTTATCTATCTTACACATTCTCAGTATTGCTTATAGCACTCCATCAATTCATTCTCAAAACAGAAGACAATTTAGGGCCACTCAAATTGAAATTAGGAAAGAACAAATTATGGATTAACATAACTTCATATATTAAGGGGCCTCTAATTAAAATCAAGTGAAATAGCCAAATCCAGTTACCTTACAATATAATTTTCATAATGTTCTAAAAACCTGTTAGATTTGAATACTTTGAAATTAAGTTTATTATTTTATTTTTATGCTAAGATTTATTGCATACCACAAATCACTTACATATATGAAAAAATGCATGTTTTCCACATACAGTAAGTTCCTACAAATAATGTACAAATAATCCTATTATAATATTTCTATTCATTAAGCATCTCATCTTTTCCAATCCAAAAATAAAGGAATGATATATATTTCTATAATGAATACAGAAGACATCAACTAACCATGTCTAGGAGGGTATCAGAAGAGAATAAGTCATATGAGCGCTTATCCTTCAAAATAAGAAGCAGTGCAGAATGTCCAATTATCTTCTTCAAGCTCAGTAAGGAGTGAAAGAGTCTATAAAACAAAAATTTCACTAGTATGAGAAGTAACTCAAACATTTGCCAATGGTATTTTCACTTTATTAATAATGGCCAATTCACCATTGACTTCATTCCATATTCATAAATTAAAACTTATAATAACCTATAAATTGACTCTTATACCCAGAACCAAATATGTAGGAAAAAAGGATAATCACAAGAACACTAACAGGGATTCATTTAAAATAAAAAATTTTCTGGGTACTTTAAGCTCAAAGAGTTACTCAAACTTTTTATACTTTCTCTGAATATCAAACTAAATCAGTACAACATCCCAATTGCTTTACAGCATTCTACTGAAAAGCAATGCTTTGATGTTTTATTTTAGAATAACCATTAACAAGGGTTGAAAAATTAACAAAAGATATGAGTTTAAATACTTATTCACAAGAAAACTCAATCAATACACATTTCAAAAAATTCTGATACGTGAAAAATTGAAAGTTATTTTACTGATTTTAGTTTCATGTTTATGTTCAAAAGAAATAGGAAGGGGAGATTTCCCACATTTGTATAATGAAATTGTCTTTGTCCTTGTTAGTCTTTTTCATCATTGAAATTGTGAAAGATAGTTTGTATCTGAGGAACTAAAGGGAGACATATGAATTCTGAGGGATACATATGAATCAACTGACTCCAGACCAATTCTTGAATGTAATCTTGGACATTATCAGTTACTGTTGAAGTACTACACATGGGGAAATAATTTAAGTTTTTTTTTTATCTTTTTAATCTGCTTTGTTTTTTTTTTTATCTTTTTTTTAAGATTTATTTATTTATTCATACAGAACTGGGGTACAGGCCAGAGTTGCGGAGGGTGAGAGGATTCACCAGAGACGGAGTAGGGAGCAGAACAGGCAGATCATGGAAGTACACTGCTGAGGGGAGCAGCGGGCGGGTCAGGAGAGGTCTACCTCCGGGGCAGGCGGGAATCGAACTCATGCGGAAGTGGATTTAGATTCTCAGTGCTGTGCTTTAACCCGCTGCACCACCAGGGAGGGCCATTTTTTTTTTTTTTTTTTTATCTTTTTAACTAAGGTTTTAGAGAGCAGGCATCCCTAAAAAAACTCAACCAGAAGAAATCACACAAAGAAACCTTTACAATTATGTTGTTAATTAACCATTGGAACATTGCCTATTACTGACAGAAACATATACTTTTCCCAATAAAACTTTTTTAGATGCTTAAAAATATTTTTTTTCCCAGAATGAAGTAGTAATAGCAAAAGTAGAAACAACTAGAAATAACTTACTGCGTTAAGATTACTTTCAAAGACCAAAATGATCGTAATCAAGAGTTGTTAATTAAATGAATTTATATATAAATCTATATCTAATAGTACTAAATTTTACAGATTTGAATTCAGGTCATCTTTCAGCTACTTTCTTGGTTTATTCAAATGTCTTACTAGATGGCAGCAAGTATTCCCAATATACTGATATACTGTATGAATGTAGTTCAGTTACAGAAACAAGTCCCTCAATATAAATTTATGTTTTTATCTGCACAGCTATCCAGGCCATCTGAATCTGCAGACTAAAGCAATGTTTTCCATCGGCTAAAATTTTTTTTTAATGTATTTTACTTTAAACAACCAGAATTAAACTGAGTGAATACCATGAATCAATGTTCACATCTTTAATGCATATACAGTTTGCCAACACAATGAGTGCTGAAGAGTTGCACAGATTCTCTCCAAATGCTTTCTCTGGACACATAAAGCTGTTTAAAGTTAAAATAAACTAAACACAGAGAATACATTTGGAAAAGAATGAGTAAAATAAAATTTTTATGTTTCAACATTTCATTAATGTTGGATTTCTCTGAGCTTCTAATATTTTATCATGCCGTCTTTCTACTATAATGGAACATTACCTAAGAATCAGACTTCTAGTCCACTATCATTGTTGATGTTTAGTCATCTATTTGTCATTCAATAGTTTGATCTATTTTAAGATCAAACTTTGTTAGTTTTTCTCCTACCTTAATTACAATTTAAGAATTGGCAGAATTCTAAATCTTTCTGTTACTAACCTCATTATCATTTCTTCTCCTCTACAGAGACCACATTATTCAAAGTTGAACATCTATTACAAACATTATCACAGTTTATTTTTATAACATGATTAGAATTAACTTCTGAATATGCTATAATGTATTCCTGATCTGCAATTTATAATTATATATAAATATTGGGCATATGGCTGAGAGCATGACTTTAAGAGTTACCCTTACATTGAAGGATTCTTCACATGTATAAAAATATAAATATATTCTCTTGGGGTTGCTATTACCAGTAGTCAAATGCAATCCTTAACTTATTTGTTCCAGACATTTCTGTCTACATATGAATAAATAGTAATCAACATTCAAATAACAAAATAATAGTCAATGCTAACTGTCTCTTTGTTTATAATTCCCTAACTAGTGTTTTGAAATATCCTACTTAAAATATCTGTGCTAATGACTCGATAATTGTTTATGACTTTACAATGAGATGTATCATGTTCACAAAGCATATTTACAAATGTCAAGTACAATTTGAGAATTATTGTATCTTTTTCAGTAAGATAGGACTTTAAAGGAATGTTTTTACATGCTAAATGCAATATAAAAAGATGGAAGAACTATGGAGACAGGCTTCTGGAAAGATTATGAGACAGAAGATGTCTTGAAACAAAAGTTCAATGACCTACATTTAAATTTCTTTCAGTACTGCAATCAGATAGAGAACAAATAGTGTAGGAGAATGACTTCTCTACTGACTCTTAGGAGCTCTACTGTGGTTTGATTTTTTAAATTCCCTATAAACCAAGTAGATATCAGATAAAAAGGAAAAATGGACGTTCTGGCCTTACTAACAAAATTGTTTTTCTATGGGAAAAAAAAAACATCACTGTCATAGTGTGAACTTTCCAGTTTAATTCCACCAACCTTCAGTAGGTGGATATGAGATATATTTGTCACAAGCTGAAAAACACTCAAGATACTGCCTCAAATATAAATATATATATATATATATTTAAGATTTATTTATTCATACAGAACTGGGGTACAAGCCAGAGGTGCAGGGGCAGTGAGAGGCTTCATCAGAGACAGAGTGGGGAACAGAACAGGCAGACTGACGAAGTACACTGCTGAGGGGAGCAGCTGATGGGTCAGGAGAGGTCTGCAGCGCCATATGGGTCACCTCCAGAGCCGGGCATCAAACTGGCACCAAAGCAGCTGCGCTTGCTTGCAGTGCTGTGTGCTAACTCGTTGCGCCACCAGGGAGGGCCCTCAAATATATTTTTAAGGACTCAAGTCACTGAAAGGATTCTTAGGATATTTTTTCCCAATTGCATGGCAGTCAAAATACTATAAATAAAAATTAACATTTATTACAATTAGTAATTGATCATTTGCAAATAATTGCTTAATGTTGAGTATATGTGCTGTAAACACTTTCCACATGTGGTTATATTTAAAAAGGATATTCACTCATCGGCATTCCCTGGTGGCACAAAGATTTGTCTCAGCACTTATCACCAGCTTGCAGCATGAGATTGATCCCCCACAAAGGAAGTGACCTACATGCCACAGCAGAGTTCAAGACATCTTCTACCTCACCCGCTGCTCCCGTCCGCAGTATATTTCAGTAGATCTGCCTCTTCCATTCTGTCTCTGGTGAATCTATTTACCACGCCCCCATCCCTGGTCCACACCTCAGTTCTTGTATTCATAAATATTTTTTTTAAAAATAAGTATATTCACTTTTCAAACCTGTATTATAAGAAAAATCACAGCATAATCTCAATGATTTAAAAAATATTATCAAACCATACCATTTTTGAGAGGGAAAATATTTCGAAGAATAGTCCAAAATGATAGTGAAACAATACTCAAAATTCCTTCTCCAATGTAAGACTGCTCTATACATTGATCTTATTGCATGATACCCAAATTGGCAAAATAATGGAAATTTCACTATCACAAAAAGTCCATTATAAGCAGGTTCTGTTTGCAAAATCCTCTGCTACTATGAAACACAGTCTGTATTGTATCATCTTAGTATTCAATTTTGCAATATGAAAGGAACTAGGTTTCCAGTCCTTCATTTATCTGACAGATCTTCAAATAGTAAAAGATGGCTTTAATATAAAATTCAAGCCATATATGTCAAAGTCTCTGGGTTCATTGTATTTTCTGGTGATGCGTCTAGGTTTATGGTTTTTAGGTTTACTAGGTTTACTGTTTTTAGGTTTACTCTCCCCCTTTGAAAAATCAAGCTATTCTCAGCAGTGTATTTCAGTAGATCTGCCTGTTCTGCTCCCTACTCTGTCTCTGGTAAATCTTCTCACCCATCACACCTCTCATCTGTACCCCAGTTCTGTAAGCATAAATAAATCTTAAAAAAACAAAAACAAAAACAAGCTATCCAGAAACAAATGAACATGATACAGATATTAAATGTTCCACAACAAGGTAAGACACTTTATCTCCCTAAATTATGATTCATCATGTGATTCCAAATTTTTGGTCAAGAAGGTAGTATCAATTATCACACTATACTTAGGGGAAAAGTGCCATCAGTTTTAAGAATGACTTTTACTATCCTCTTTGCAGAAATGTACTGCAATACAAGTTAGGAAAGCTAGTATTTTATAAAAATCCCATGAAAAATGTTCTGAAAAATAGTGTTGCTTTTTATAACATTTATTAATGTGCCCTGAAGATCCATTAATTAACAACTTCATCAAAAGTTATAAGCTCATGACTCAAAATGTCTGAAGACTCAGTTTATTCAATTTTAAGATCACCTTTCAATAATTATATTACCTGATTCCATAATCCACCACGACCCAATCTTTTGCAGTTCCTGTGATAGCATCATGATGTTGAAACAGTCCCAAATTCCTTCTGGCTTCAGTCAGTGCCGTGTAATGTGATGATGAAAGAAATGTACCTAGGTCATATTTCTGAGCTTGTTTCAGGGCGAAGTAGTAAAGAATTTCAGCAGCCCTAATTGCATAAAACAGTAATTAATTTTTATTTCAAAGAAAGTATCTTAGCTTACTATCTAAAATGTATGGAAATGATAACATTAAAAAAATTTAAATCCACAATTTTGGTACAAATATGAGAAGGACGTTGACGAGAAGCACTTCTAAAAACACAACTGTATCTACCCTATAAATCTTAATTCTCAACTGTCAAAGAACATTGCCTATGTTGGTACACAGGAACCTTGCACTAGATGACCCTACAAAATGCAGTACCCATTAGTAATAGCAAAATAGGTTTTTTTTATATATAACATATTGAAAAAATATCTCAACACAGCCATCGGTACTGGATAAATATCTCTGTTCTTGCTTCTCTCTGAGAGCATCACATATACCATGAACATGGTCATAAATATTTACTCTCACAAATACACATTCCAAAGACATGGTAGAAAAAGAATGGTCACAAGAGGGAGAGACTAGGAGTAAAATGATGTTTCACTGACAAGAGTTAGTCTAAATGTGAAATAATAACATATAATAGAGAATAGAGTAATATAAACTGAAGGATAACACAAATTGAGTTCTCATTTATTTTAAAAAAAAGAATAGCTTAATGTAAGACTACTTTCTAAGCAAGTATTTAAATGTATAGATTTCCCATCTTTTTAATGACAAGATATAGTTCAAGATAGACTTCTAAAAAGTACTTTAAAAAGAGAGATTCGGGCCTCCCTGGTGGCTAGGGGTATGTCTCAGTGCTATTACACTATCACCACAATGGCCTGAGTGCAATTGTCTGTGTTTGATCCACAGTCAGGGTGCTGACACACATGGCTCAGCAGACCTCCCCTGTCTTTCCTGCTTCTCCCGTCATCAGTGTATTTCAGTAAACTCGCCTACTCTGATCTCCACTTTGTTTCTGGTGAATCCTCTCAATCTCCTCATCTCTGACTGACACCCTAGTTCTTCTACACAAAAATAAATAAAATATTTTAAAAATAATAAAGAGATATTAAAGGTTTAAAAAAAATGTAAGGAAGTTCTTCCTAACAAACATCTTACAGTTGGAGAGAATCAAGGCAAATAGAAAATGTATCAAGATATATGAAAAGGAGAGGCTCAAGATACCTTTTCTGTTAAAAAGCTGACTTCTTTAAAATTGTTGAAATAATAAAAATACACAAAATAAGCTTCACTTTAAATTTCAACACTTATGAATTTCATAATATGGGAGTCAAAATGTTTAAATTAACGGATGGTAGGTGTGTATGCAAAAATTTCTGAATTTGAAAAGAGTACATAAAAAGCTGATACGGCAAAATGTAAAACAGTTGATTTAAAAAATATTTTCTTCTCCTTTATATTTAGTAGTTGCTCTGTTTTCATCATAGTTTAGAATACCATAACAGATAACTAATCAATATTCATTTAAGTAAGAACGTATAATATTCTATAATATATAACTACTGTTTAAGAATGTATTTAGTATATTAAATTGTTATACATTTATTATAAGTACAATAAAATGTATTCAACATTTTAATATTTATGAATATTAAAAAAAGCAGTCAAAACTTAAGCTGCTAAAATTAACAGAAGCACAACAGCAAACATAAAAATACTAAAGTACAACCCTTCATCATTTTTATAAAAGGGATCCAAAGTGTACTCAATATCTACTACAGTTTACAAACAGGTAGTTATAACTTTTTTTATTTTTAAGACTGAGAATCATATGCAAATTAGTCACCTTGAATTCATGAAAGGAATTCATTACTGTTCTAGGCTACACACACCTAGGAACCTAGGTAAAGTCTTAGTAATCTGAGGGACTTTTACCAAAAACCTATCAAATTCACTAAGACCTGTACTCTTTATGGTGACAATCACAAGTCACATTTGACTAACTACATTAAATTAACTAAACTAAAATGAAGAGTTATTCCTTAGCCACCGTAGCCACATTTCAGATGCTCCATGGTTACATGGTATGCTAATAGGTAGCTAGCAGTTGCCTATTAAATACTACAGAAATAGGAATAAAATATCTCTATCACTGTAATAAAACACTAGAGAGTGAGTGAAAATTCTACAAAATAGAACTCATTTAGTATTTTGGTTTGTATTGATTTTTCTCTTTTCCATGTCAGTTTCCTTTTCAACCAATTGCTCTGCCTCTATCAGTTCTCATCTTTTTCAAATTTTGTTTTTCTAAGCAGAAAATCATACTTATAGAAATGCATTTCAAATAAATGAGAATGGAGATGCAGTCTCTGACATTTGCTAACAATAAAATACATTCATTTGGACATTGAGATAACACTTGATATTTTGATATACAACCTGCAGAACACTGACTTGCAGATACATGTGTCAATATCACTGAATAGTATGATGGCATGAAAATACTGCAAGTAATAAATTAGAAAAATATAAAGCATAGATTATAATTCCCAGAATATCTAATTAAAATGAACTGCTTCAATTTCCAGAAAAAAAAACACTCATATAATAATTCAATTATGCTGTGGAAGCAGCTCTCTGATTGTATTAAAATTTCACAATTACATTAAACACATCCTAACACTGCATAAGTGTCATGTATTATGCAAAACTGTACTGAAAAGACTATGCTAACATCAAAGAAGTGAATTAATAAATGTAGATATCTAAAGGTAATAATACCTTAAATGGGATTCCAGTATCCTATCCAATCGTTTGTAAAAGGGCCGGGATGTAAAGTAACCACTCCAATAGTGATCATCTCGGTCGGCATAAGTGAAAAAATCTCCACTTAGAACAGGGAAAAGTAATTGGCTATTCTCTTTGCTGGCTGCATTTTCTTTATCCACTGCATCAAAATAGTCGGACAAAGTCCCAAATTGTATCTAGTTAAAAAAAAAAAAAAAAAAGCAAAGGTACGCTTCAATTATTTATACTATCTTAAAATTATCTCTAACATCGAAAAGAAGTCATGAATAAATATTTAAGATGTGATTTCAAGGTAAGATGAATAAAGCTCAGATTTACAAAACTCAAAATCAGGAGAAAATACTTAATGACTCTTTCTTTTACCCACATCAAGTTTGAGAGAAGTTAGTTACAAGAGTCATTTGGAGTTACCAAATTTAAGGATCTAAAAAAGCCTTATAAAACTCCAAAATAAGTGTACAAGGATAAGGGCATAAAACAGTTCATAAATAAATAAAAGTTGGAGGAATGAGGAAAAATGAAAGACATATTTGAGCAAAATGTTCCACAGTCTGGAAGAAAAATTTGTTACAGTTATTAAGTATACCGGTATACTCAGATATATGCTCAGTTTGAGTTCTTACAAAGAATAGGAAAAAAACTCTGCAGATCATTTAAAAAAAACCTGACTTTTTATATCAGAAGATACAATGAGTAGGAGTAAAACACAAAGTGATAAAAACTGCAAAGTTGACAATTGAAACAAAAAGGTCTTTTAAACTAAAGATTAAAATTACCAGGAGATAAATCCATTGTGTCCAAAATGTTCTACAAATCAAAGGAGAAAGGAACATTATACATGACAAAGACAGTATACAGATACAAAGACCATAACTATGATTTGAAATAAATACATAATTCAACAGGGAATGAATTTCATTTTAAAATTTCATGTTGTTTCCTTCCTTTTACATATAAAAACACAAACACACACAGAGACACATATATACACCTGAAAGTTATTTTGATTCAATGTAGTAGAAAAAATTATTAAGAATATATAAAAACAGTAGGCACTCTAGAGAAAGAAGTAAAGTGCTGAATCAGGATTCAGATGGTATGTATTATCTCTACCTAATGTGCCTGGGCATATTATACAGTGCTTCTGTGCCACTCTATGTTGTAGCTAGTAAGGTTTTATCAGTAAAAAGTTTTAAAATATGACTGGCAAGCAAAGTTGTAGGTTTTAACTATCATGTCTCCACTCTAAAGGCATGATTCCAATTAGAAAACAAGAGATTTAGTAAGACAAACACATATTACATATTTATGATAAAGTAAATTTTGTTAACAGTAAGAGATTGTTATTTGAGTCTTTATGTTCATATTAAAGAAATACAAATTTCAACTATATTATCTACTTTTACTTTGGTTTCACAAAAAACAGTATGCATTAGACAACTGTTCCTCAGTTTACTAATCTATAATGGAGTGATTACGAAGTTTTTGAAATAACTCAAGTGTACATTATTATTTTTCAGAACTTCAGATTTCAATGTTTGTGAAAAAGTCCATTTGTCTACTTATATAAATTTTACTCTTTAAAATTACCATGAAGAAGAATGGGGCTTCCCTGGTGTTGTAAGGGGCTTAATCTCAGCACTATGAAGCTATCAGGAGCCAGGGAGCTGACTCACATGGCACAGCAGACATCTCCTATCTTACTCACTGTTCCCCTCTGCTTTCCACTCTGTTCTGGGGAATCCTCTCAGCTCCCACACCTCTGGCCTGTATCCTAGTTCCTGAATAAGTAAATAAATCTTAAAAAAAAAAAAAATACCAAGAAGTATTTTCATCCTGGTTAATACTGAAACTTAATTGAATTATCTTTATGCTTAACTCTGTAGCTTGCCATATATCCCTAAATTTTGAACAGAAAGGGATTTTTCTTATCTGAATTTTCCTGTACATGAATTCCCCTGCATTCTTCTGTTGTATCTACACAAAACATCATCAACTTTCTCTATTATATAGTTATAGAATGTGACTGAGTAATATGATGATTTTCTTATCCTAGAATAGTATTGTAATAGCTCAGTATAGTAGTACGATGTAATAATACTCATAATATTAGCATATATTGCATGCATATGTGGCATTAATACTATGTTGTTTTCTTTTTTTCACTTCAGCAGTACTCTATTATTTTTATTTTATTCTTTTTTAACTGAGATCATGTTGAGTAATGCTGGTAATGAGGTAATGTTGGTTTAACTACACTGTAGATGAGATTTACAGAGTGAGTTCACACCTTTTCAGTGTTACCACAACCTATTCATCACCAAAGGACTCATAATCCTCTACTTTAATCCATTCCCTCACTTCCCCTACATTCCCCCATATTGTAGGCTAATCTATAGTCTGATGTGTAGGGTTTGTTTCTGTTTAGATTTTTATTTAGATTTGTTTGTTCTTTATTTTTAATTTTTTTAATCCAAGTCTTTTTCCTTTGTATTCATATTGCTTAGCATAATCCCTTCCAATTCTGTTGTCTTGCAAGTAGCAAGAGTTTATCTTATTCTTATAGCTGAGTAATACTCTGGTGTATAGATATACCACAGCTTCTAATCCACTCATCTGTCCTTTTGAGGGGGTAGAAATTTAAAGTTGATTTTAAGAATACATAGGCTAGGAACAGCCCATGCAATCTTGAGAATTGCAAATCAGAAAACTATCAAATATTCAGATCTGTGATAAAATCTAAGAAGTTAGCAAGTATGATATTAATCAAATAGACACAATTGAATGGGAAATCTGGACCCCACAAATTCAATCTCATAAATGGAAAAAAATTACGCTCAATGGACAAACTATGTCTTCTCAATAAATGGTGCTACATATCCTATAATTAAAATACCTATCTTGATCACTACTGTCAGATGACCCATGATAATCAATTCCAAATTGCAGACTGTAGCCCTAAATGTTGAAGATAAAACAATAAAGCTTCTAGTTAATAGCTTCGTAAGATATGTATTTTCACAACCATGGTGCAAACAAAAATTTCTAAAATAAAATATAGTTAGTACTAACCATACGGAAAATATTATTATAGTAGATGTAGTTAAAATTAATAATTTCTGTTTACTGTAAGATAACCATTAAAAAAAAAAACACAACTCACAAAGTGAAGGAGTCACACCTGTATAACTTTTATCTGGATAAAAAAAGATTTTATATATATTTAAAATATATAAAAGAAATAAAATAGTACCGAAAAGACACATAATCCACTTTCATACACCCTCCCTTCTGATCAAATTTTCATGAATGAGTTTATCTTTGAGATTAGAGATGATTTAAACATGATACTGTTGCTTAAAGTTCATAATCTGGTAGAAATTTTCTTGTAAGTATCTTGGACAAATATGATATTCAAGTTTGCTTATTATGTATTTAATACTATTTAAGTTAACTTAATAAGCTTAAATTCTCACTACATAAGCTGTGCCCTATCATTAGATTTCTAATTTCCTACAAAGTAAAATTACTTCCTTTCTAGAGTATTTTCATATATCTAGACTTTCATAAAGGTGACTGTAATAAAATTAGGTAATTTTCTCATGTAAGGTCTTGTTTGAATCTTGACTCACACTAAGCATCTGTTAAAGACTGTTTTTATGAGATCAAGAAAATTTGCATCTTATCAGGACATATTATTGAATTATTATTTTTTAGATGTGACAAAGGCATTATGTTTTTTATTAAACAGAGATTTTATCATTTAGCTATATATAGTAAAATTGTTACAGACAAAGCTATATTATTTCTTATATTTGCTCTGAAATAACTCCAGGAAGAGGGATAAGTAATCTTGTTTAAAGGTTTCCATAAGGGGAAAAATAAAGAGTAAGAACAATAGGCAAATGATTATAAAAGTCTTCCCCTTTAAAAAATATGCTAGTGTATTCTCTAGATATAAAACATTTATTTGCAAAATTCTTTATGTATTCATCTGCATCTGCCAATCTACTATTAAATCATCAGGATACAACTGTCAGAGATATACAATAAATTTTCTGGCAGAAAAACAGGACCATTGAAAAATGAGTATCACAACTTAATAGCATGTTTCCAAGCCCAAACAAATGCTTCTTTAACCCTCAAGGAGTAGTAATAAAGGGACAGTTTTATTAATGTTACTATAGTATAAGACAATTCTTCTGAATAAATTATATTTTCATATAAGTATATATCTGAAGAAATATTGGGATGTCAGACAAATAAACTAATTTGATGCTTTTTTCTCATTTACTAACAAAGGGTCAACCACGAATAGAGTATCATATATAAATGTTTTCTCATTACCTTAACATTAAGATTAGGTTGAGAATTCATATAATCAAAAAGCATCTGGTAATTCTTGAACTGATGATCCCATTCTGTGCGTTCACAGTAGCGGAAGTCATCTCCCAGTGGGGCCAGAACAACTTTAGTACGGAAAAGTTTTGACTTTTTTCGGTACTGGTCTAGAAGCATCTCAGCCCTACAAAAGAAAAGGGTAAATATGAATAGCATTAAGAAAAGGACAAAAAAAAAGCCCTAAAAACCATAATATATTAAAAAAAAATACTGTACATTTTAACCTACATTCTAGATTAGTATGATTTTTAAGGAGATAGTTGAAACTACCATACGAATTTTCAGGATTCATAGATTTACAAATTCTTATCAAGGGGAAACCCTACAGCTTTTCAACAAATTACACTTAGAGAAACAATCAAATAAACACCAGTTTTAACATACAACTATAGGGGATGGCAGAAGAGCAATGCCTTCCTACAGCCCACTCACTGCTAGATCCTAGACACCATATTTTAAAATTGGCTCAAGAAGACAATAAGGATTTCCTATCTATATGAACTGTGAAGTTTACCTTGTCAAAATTTCTGTCTTTAATTTGAAATTGACTGATAAAACATAAAAAAGGTATTCTGAAAAAACTAAATCTAAAACCTTATTTGCTCTTCACAGAAAGGAAACTATCAATAACTCACTTAAATACCTGCCATCAATAAGCTGAGTCCTGACCTCATTCAAAATCCATCTCAGTACTGATCAACAGATGAAGAGTTAAAATTTAATTTGCTTTTGACCTCTCCAGGTTGTGTTTTTATAGTTCACATTCTAGCATTCTGCAAAACACCCTCTGGGGAAATGTTTTATTGGGGTACCATTACAGGAAGTCTGGAAATACAAACCACCTAAGAGAAAGGACTGACAAAATGAAACTAACCACACAAAGTAGTTCTCAATGTTTATAATGCCAAAGTTTTATAAGTTAGTAATAAATGACAAATATGTTCTTCACCCAAAACTCCAATTTTTCTTTCAAGGATTATCCAGAAGTAAACTCCAGTTCACACTATAAAGACTTATGGAAGACACTAAAAAACATCAGCAGCGGAAAGTAGTATTTTATTTTATAAAAACACCTCACTGATTTTAGGATCTCATATCTTTTTATAATGATAGGCTCTAAAAATGCTTTGTGAACATTACCAGCAAAATTGAGATATTTTGGTAAGCAAACTATAATCATAATGTCCTTATATAATATACAAGATTTTTTGAGATTAGCAGAGTACTTAATATTTAGTAGTATTTTTAAAATATCCCAAATTTCACCAAAAAATGTAAAGTTGATTACTAGTTTCAAAAAAACAAAAAAACAAAACACAAGATTTATCACACAGGAAGGTAAATAAGACCAAGAGAAATAAGGGGGGGGAACCCCCAAATATCTAATAACAAATTTAACTTTTGAATGAATACATCAACTCAATCACCCAGGTAACCAGCATAAAAAGCACCATTTAAATACTTCCTGGGGTTCACTACAAGATATGGCACATCTTACAACTAATACAATGTAAGTAGAAAGAAATCACAAATAGTAGTGAAATCCTTTTCCCCACCTAGGCATCTATCCAACTCTCAAGTTCCTGCTCAGAAAGCATAAACACTGGGACAGCCAGGAGACCACCTGTTACCATCCTCAAAGTACATGATGAACTAATAACAAATGAATTAACCAACATATTTGAAGATGTACAACTGTAATACGTTCTTCACTTATACTATCAGATGAGAAATGTCAACCTAGCTAGAACCAATAGAAAATCAATCTCTGAAATATGGTATCATCTCATATACTAATCATTATCACATTAAATTATATAGTACTAGACCGAAAATTGAACTTAATGAAGAATGGTATTTCTGTATAGTGGAGGAAATCTGCCGAACTGAAGGTAGCAAACATGTCCTTTAAGTTACAGTTAAATCTCATTTCCTTTAGGGCATTAAAAAGTCAATTCCAATAAGCTGAGTGCCCAAGTTCAATCTACCCATCAGAAAGTCAAAAGGAAGCTGGTATCTGAATGTCTAGCTTAAGTAATAGTAAAGATTATTAAGAACCTTTTTTTAAAAAAATCTACATAAATATTATGTTGATTCATTAATCTTCTCCCAGATACCTGGTCCACTTGCATAATCATGGAACTGAATGAGCTCTTTTGGGAGCAAATCTCAAAAGAATGAAATTTTTTAAAAAAATCTTTTCCTCAAGAATGCATCTTAAGTATTCATTCTCAGCAGCACCCAAAAAGATAAAGAGGGATCTGACAATACCTTTAAGTACACAGGAACTCCCCCACCTGAAACATTTGAGTAGTTTTCAATAAATTCCATGCCCCTGACCAACTTTGCTGAGAGGGAGAGTAAAAATACCTGACTTCATGGCAGCTGTTTTCCCAGGTAGACAAAAAAAGGGAATCCCCCTCCTGCACATACCACTCCTCTTTACTATACCTTTTTCTATCTGTTGCTACATAATATACTGGATTATTGTCTTTTGTCTAACTTGTCTAGCCATAGAAAGTAGGCTGTTCCAATATTCCTCTCTGATTCTCACCAATCAAGAACAGAAACCAGGCTCATCTCTCATCGTGGACATTTTTTCAAACAATGAAAGTTGAGATTTTGACAGAGGGATTCAAAACTAGCTGTGCTAAAATACTTTTGCAGCCACAGCAAAAAACTCACAGTGGAATATTTGAGACCCAATTTGACTTTCCTCCTCAAAAAACACTATGTGCTTAGAAATCCACATTTTTAAAAAGAAATTTTTAGGCCCTCCCTGGTGGCGCAGCGGGTTAAAGCACAGCACTGAGAATCTGAAGCCACTTCCGCATGAGTTCGATTCCCGCCTGCCGCCTGCCCCGGATGAGACCACATGGCGAGCCAGACCTCTCCTGACCCGCCCGCTGCTCCCCTCAGCAGTGTACTTCGTCGATCTGCCTGTTCTGCTCCCCACTCTGTCTCTGGTGAAGCCTCTCACCGTCCCTGAGCCTCTGGCCTGTACCCCAGTTCTGTATGAATAAATAAATAAATCTTTAAAAAAAAAAAAAAGAAATTTTTAAATAGATGTGATAAAGCACAAATTATTTAAAAGGCTTATTATTTTTCTAGCAGAGTTAAGTGGTTTATATTACAACACAATGTTTATTTTAACATGTTATATACCACTAATCTTTAAGAAACTGAACTTTAAAAGCACCAAAATTAAAACTATAGCTATGTTGTTTAATAAAGTGCTTCCATAATTAGCACAATTTCCTTTAAAAAATATTATTTTTTGTGATTTTTATTTAAACATCTTTAAATATAAATGTTCCTAATTAAAGTTTTATAGAAGTCAAAAACATCAGAATGATGCAAAGATATATATATATATATATATATATATTCATCAGAACTGGGCAGTATTCACTGTTACTGAAATTATTATTAAGGGAATAGATAATTATACTTTTTATGTATTTCATTTCATAAATGTGTTTTGTAATTGGGTTGTTTTTCACACTAATTTATATAATAGAGACCAGAAGCTTTATTATCAATAAAAGCATATTAAATCAATCAAAAAAAGTAGAAGGCTTTTATAATGATGGCAAAGGAGATGACAATAACAGTGTATTATAGCTTATCCACTGTATATTGTTCTATTATTGTTCACTTTCCATTAAGTTATAACCTATAAGAGGAATATTCAAGGCTCTGGCATATTTAAACTGCTTTAGATCTGGTGTGAATGAGTACCTTGAACAAGGCTAATGTTGGCTACTGAAGTTTATTTATTCAACCCTTCAGCAATAAGCTGAGTTGCTCTTTGTTTGAAATGTCTTATGAAATGTATATTTTCATACCTGTTATGGACATTTTGATGAGTTATTGTTTCTGGGGGGACTCCCCAGGGACAACCAAATCTGCCTCCAGGAAACCGTTTAAAATCAAACTGGCAGCATATTTTAGGATCAGGTCCGCAAGTGTGAGGGATGTCATAGCTGTAGAAGGGCATCATGTGGCAAAAAATATCTGTGCCAGATCCCAGATCTAAAATAAAGAGCCAACAGACAAACCTGCATTTATAAACTTTGTTTTCCCACAACTGTTCCAAAATGCCAGTACTTTACATACATAATACAAGTTCTACCCTAAATCAACCACCCCTTTATCTACTAGTACATATGCCCCAGCAGCATTTAATGAACACCGCCTGAAGGAAAGTATCACAGTCTCTATCTAACTCTTCTCTCTAACCTTAGCAGAGACAAAAAAGTCCCATCACGAACCAGCAGGTGCTGACCTGGAAAGATACACTGCGCAGAAGCAGCAGTTAGAATCGGTTCATCCACAATTTTATGGCCACGTCCATCCCTGGCTGCCAGTTCCTGCCATATCTGTTCCCATCCCAGGTAAAAGGAAACCCTGAGAGAGACCATTATATTAGCTGCAGAGCTGAGTGAGAAGAAAGAAAGGGAATAAAGGGGGAAACTGAAAGAACAAAAGAAGTGGGAGTCGCTTATGAAAACACTGCGCAAATTCCTATCCACTTCTTGTAGTGAGAAGGAAGCACAACCAGGAAAGTTCATGGAGTTCCCTGAATTCTACCAATAGCAATAGGGCTTTTCACCAAGATGATGCACAGAAAAAGAAAATTTTAAAATCAAAACAAATATAAAGACAAAGCAAACAAACAAAACAAGATGTGGAAAATGACACAGATTTCTAATGCTGAGCTGTTAATTAAAACCAGCATGTATTTATGCCATTTCCCTTAACAGGCCAGAAGCCTACCACCAAGTGAGATTGGAAGACTTAACTAGTAGTTTCAAGTGGTCACCTGTGTATAAGTTTAATCTTTAAATACCTCTTCCTTTATTTTTGTGTGGATTCACAAGTGGTCACCTGTGTATAAGTCTAATCTTTAAATACCTCTCCCTTTATTTTTGTGTGGATTTACAATTTTCAACATGGGGTACATATCATTTTTATAATTAAACTGACCAAATAAAAGCAAAAAAAGCAACATTAACATTAAAAAAAATGAAAACTACTTCATTAAGAATTAGAGTACACAATGTTCAAATTAATTTCAAACTATTATTGTTAATGCAAAATGTTTAATTAAATCTATCAGGTTAAGTCCTGAAACATTCTACTTTTATCTCATACTCCACTTAGTTAAAATATTTTTACCAGTTCTTTTCTACATATCAAAGCCATTAAAATCTGTGTTTTTCTGTACTGTTAGTCGTGTCACTGAGTCACATTCATAAGAGGGACACCATGGATGCTGGTCACCAGTGCTTGTTAGCTGCAAAGGGTTGTGAAATGTTCAGAACTGATGGCAAATTCCTGTTTCTTTTCCCTGTGGGTCAAAGACTCACTCAAAACCCCACTCCTACTCCTCATACCACACTATTTAGCAGTTAATTTACACATTTCAGCTTATTTGCTAAATTTGGTGGTAACTGTCTTTTATCAAGTTAGACTACAATTACCTTATGGGCAAGGATGTTTACTGTATCTCTCCAAAAAGGTATTAAGTACATAAAGGTACTCAGTAATTCTTCCCTGACAGGCATCAGGGCAATACAAATGTACACAACTGTTTATGTAGAACTCCTTCAATTAGCAATTAAAAAAAAATTACATTCCTTTGTATTTCATCTAATTATTGGAGCTGTAAATGCTGTAAGCTCTTGTTTACCCTGTAGGTTTCATTTTCTAGAATAAAAATATTATATAGCTAAGTTTTTCCTTATTGAAAAAACAGTAGTGTATAGACTAATGTTACCAGTTAGATGCACAAGTGACTTTCTGAAACTCTCAAGGGGGAGGTTGCCAAGAACATACACAAAAGCAAGTATGAAGTAATGCAATGATTTCTGAACACTGTTTTAGCAACAAAAAACCCTTTATTCAGATGAGGTGTCATTGAGAATTCAATACTGAAAAGGCAGTATATGTCAGGGGCTAGGGGCCTGGGTTTCAGCAAAGCTTAGATCTAGATTCACATCTATCTCTGCAACTATTTCCGGTATGACACTTGGCAAATGACTTCAATAAATCTGTGCCTCCATTCCTCCCTCATTTAAAAGGAATAATAATGGAACCTAATTTAAAGTAAAATTATTAACATTCAATTAGAGATGGATATGTAGCACGGAACACACTACAAGTCTGTATTAAGACTCAATAAATAAATTTAAGCAATAAGGTGCTTAGAATTAAATGGAGGAAGAGGCAGGCAAAGGTTACCTAGAGGACTTGTCTCCTCTTCCCTACCAGGAGCTGTAGAGGTTTGTCCTAGGAACAACAAAATGTGTGAAACCAAGTGACAGGAATTATAAGGGTGTTCTAGGTAAACAGGGTTAGGCTTTAAAGGTAATTCTTAGTAGATGAAGAGAAAGGAAAGACTGAAAAAGAAATACTGGCTGAGTATGAGATAAATGACTCACTAACAGTCCTAATGAATGTTCAGCTTTGTGATGAAACAGGTGCCTTGTAAAACAGAAGTAAAGTAAAAGCAGTATTGCAGGTGAAAGCACTATTTGCAAAAGATTGATTCCTTACATTTATTGAAGCATAAAAATAACTTCTAAAAATACTTTCACCATTGCTTAAAAGAATCTTGACACAAATACATTTTATAAATAATCAGAAGAATGTCTATCAATAGGCAACCTGGTATGTGAATAAAACCCACAATGGTATAAGTTCATAACCTTGTGAATTAAGGATCAACTCAATAGAGATCTTCAAATTTCATCAAAACCTACATACCCCAATTCTGTCGCCAAAAAAACTCCAGTGTTTTATGCAGTGCAAAATGCTTTTTCACTGAATAGTGTACTCTCTGGATAAGCATATGAGAAAATCCAGCACGCTTTAGAAGATATGCCATTGTTGGTGAATGTCCAAAAGGGTCAATAGCCCAACCAGATCGAGGTTTCACTCCTGTTGGTAAAGAAAATAAGTATTATTATTTTTTAATTGATAAATGAAGTAAAGCCTGCCAGAGTTACATGGTCTTCTGGATTCTAAGGAACAGGAGCAACTAGCATTACCCTATAACTAATACTCCTGGCGGGACTTCCTGACTAGAAGATTCTGCCACTTATCATGTCCTTCCAGGCAGAGGGATCACACTGGAAGCTAATCATTTAGAGTTGAAATAAACACTCTGTCATGTTACAGATATTAAAAAGCTACTGCCTTCAATGATGCTGAAGAAACAATCCAAAACCTCACTCTTCTGCGGAAATGGAAAACCCAGCAGCTCACTGTTATGTAGTAGAGAAATAAAAACTACCTCATTTCAATTCATACTCTATGAACCACAGATTAAGGCTTTTATGTATTACACAGTTCCAAATCATCTTAGTATGCAGTGTTAAGTGACCAAATTATGAATTTCATTAAATATTAAAGACATGTTGATACTGGTGCTTCCTCTCTATCTAGATTAGTAATAACTTTATACACACACACACACACATACACACACACATGCATGTCAAGGCACTAGAAAGGTTCTAGATGTAAAAACATCTCAGTACCAACACACACTTCAGCATCCAGCGTTTGGTCACTACGTATCTTTTTCTATTAAAGATAACCTCAAAGAATTGACTTATTCCAGGGCCACCGTTAACCCTCCCTTGTGGCGCAACAGGTTAAAGCACAGCACTGCAAGCGAGCTGCAGCTGCTTCAGGACGAGTTCAATCCCTGGCCCTGGAGGTGATCCAGGTGGATCTCTCCTGTCTCTCCAGCTGCTCCTCCCTCTCAGCAGCATATTTCAGTAAATCTGCCTATTCTGCTCCCCACTCTGTCTCTGGTGAATCTCTCACCGCCCCTGTACTTCTGGCTTGTACCCCAGTTCTGTTATATATATATATATATATGTAACCTTAAAAAAGTACAAAATATTCTTGGAGCATTTTCTTAGGCTGTAAATTATAATCCAATTAAGTTATAAAGTAAAACCGGGCATAGTAATCTTACACTATGAAGATGTCTGAGATTTTAGCATCACTAGTGAGTCTTTCCCAAATCAAATCACTTCATCTAGAGGAGTGAAAACTTAGCTACAAGAGTATTCAAGAATCCCTCAGAGGTAATGATGTAGAAAAGACAGAAAGTAAACTACATTTTGTACAACACTGACATGCGCTAGGAAGAAACCCAGGGAAGAAAGAATCCAGATTACAAGTACCTCCATAGGGTTTTCCTTGGTGTATGTGAATATTTTTTGAAAGGCAGTAAAAGGGCACATTTAGCAATGTACATTGTAACAGAAATCCAAAATTTCATAAAGAGATCACGTTTGCCAATAACAGTAAAAAAGATGATGGAAAATATTTTGTGCTTTTGTGCAAGAATGAAATTACTAAACATAAAAGAATAAAAACCATTAGAAAAAAATATAGGAAAAAACTAGTTTAGCAAGCCTAATAGACTTAAAAATTAGAACATAAGAAATATGAATAATATAAATAGTAACATTAGATTATTCCAAACACATTCAATATTAAAGCATAAGAAAATGCAAGTGATAGTTTAAAATATGGGTATTTTGGGCAAAAGGCAACCATAAAACCTCAAACTTAAAAAAAGATAAATTTGCATAATAAAGTTCATGAAAGAAGAAATTAGCAACCAAGGACTAAATTATTTAAAAAGCATCCCGTAACTAATTCTAGAAATAAAATGTCCAAGATGTGGTGTTCTGAATTGTTTAGAAAAAGAAAGAGAACACTAATGAACAAAATGCTGCCAAAACTATAATAAGACGAAACATTCTCAAAAGTATTCATTATCTAAAAGTAAAACTGCCATGAAACTCCTAGGGGAGAAAGAAACAGGAATAAATGTTTATGATACTGAGGTAAAACAGTGGATTCTTTGATATTATAAATACAAGTGACAAAAGAAAAAAAAATTGGTAAACTGGACCTTCCCAAAATTAAACTTCTTGTGCATCAAAGTACAAGTCAAGAAATCAAAAAGACACACCAAGAATGGAAAAAATAACTACAAAACAGTATCGAATAAGGAACTTTTATCAAGAATATATAAAGGAATCTTACAAGTCAACAATAAAGACAAATAACACAATTTTAAAAGTAGGCAAGTAATCTGAACAGACATTTCACCAAAGATGATATATAAATAGCCAATATACACATAAAAAATGCTTAACATCATTAATGTTTAAGAAAATGTAACTCCAACTCACAATGAGATAGCATTTCACAAACACTTTATAACAATGACAGACAGTAACAGATGTTAGTGAAGATAAAGAGAAATTAGAATCTTCACATATTGTTGGTGGAATGTATAATAATGCAGTCATTTTGGAAAACATTTTGGCAGCTCTTCAAAATGCCAACAATACCTCAGTAAAAGTAATTTTCAAAAATGCTAAATGACAATCACCATATAACCCCACAGTTCCACTCCTAGGTATATGCCTACCTCAAAGAAATGTGAACATAACCTAAATATCCATCAGGTTGAGATAAATGTGGTATAGCTACACAACAGGTATTATTCAGACATAGAAAACAGGAAAACATTATGTCTAGAGAAGAAAGTCACAAAAGGCCATACTGAATGGTTCTATTTATGTGAATTTCCAGAAAAATCAAATCCATACATACAAAAAGCAGATTAGTGGTCTTCTGGGCATGGTACAGGAAAGAAGGGGTGAATGGGGTGTGACTATCAGTGGCCACAGGTTTATTTTGGGAATGTTTACAAGTTCTAAAATAGATTGTAATGATGGTTGCACCACTCTAGAAACATAAAATTATTGAATAGAACTTTCAAGTGGGTGAATTTTCTGACATTTGAAACACAATTATAAATTTCAAAAATTGTATGCTGAGCAAAAGAAGCCGGATACCAGAAGTCAGTTCATATATTTATATGAAGTTCTTACACAGATAAAACTAATCTATAGACATAAGGGCAAACAGGAGTGTTGAGGGAATGAGGAGGACCTTTCTGAGATGATGAAAATATGAGTTAATTCTATGGTTAAAGTTGGTTATGTTTCACTGCATGTAAATTCTATGTCAATGAAAGCTAGACAAAGACATCCATATGAATTAAGATTTAGAAAGTGAACATTCTTAGTTTAGAACGTAGTTAAATATTTAATTTTTATTGTGTGCAGTCCACAATTCCACCCCGGCTGAATGATTTGTCAAGAAATGCATAGTCATACTCAACAGGCAGGATGTAGTATAGGGAGAGTGTACAAAGCAAAATCAGCAAAGGGAAAAGGCAAACCGGGCATATGTAATCCACCAGGAAATCATGAACTAAATCTTCTCACAGTTTGTATTCAATTCCTCTTGCACTGAATTGCACGAAATGCCACCAAACCAAGGAAGTTCATAAGAGACTCAATGTCCAAAGATGTTATTGGGGATAAGTCAAGTAGGCACCCTCTGCCTAATACATATAAAGTTTCTAGATTCTCACAGGAAGAATAAGTAGTACCATAAACTACATTATTTTCACAATTACACAGAATGAGAAACAGCATTTAGAAAATTCAAGTATATAGAATTTAGCAAAGGGTCAATTCTGTAGAAGACCTTTGTAAAGATAAGTTTCAAACTTTTATCTCTTTTACATAGGCTTATCTTTGTCTTATTCTTAACAATAACAAAAACTTGGGAAGGGGAGGACTCATAATTATTTCCATCAAACAAGCTAGGTTTCTCTGATTTCAACTCCTGTAACTGGCTCAGAGATTAAAAAAAAAAAAAAAACACCTTAATTCAAATAGGGCTAACTGGGTAGATACTAAGCATAACTATTTCTTGTGATTATTAGTCTAGGAAGATAAGAGCCCCAGCTGCCTATTACCATCTTACTATAAGGAGAGAGCCAGTAGAAGACTAAGGTGATACAAAGAAGCAGAGCCAAAGGAGATAATGCCCACACAATATAACTGGAGTTCCCAAGGTCCAACCTTACCTAATGCTGCAGCATATCACTAAAATTCTCAATGACAAAACTAATAGCTTTCTTTGTCTTTTTCATTCTTTTTGCTCCAGCTAGTAACTGAGGATTTTTTTTTCTCTTATGATCAAGAATCTTAACTAACAGATCATTAAAATTACAGTTGGAAATTCTTAGAAAAAATATTTCATAGTAATATAAATAAAATAATTGATAAACAAAAGAAACAAGATGGCCCTTAAAATAACTATATGTTATATATTATGTAGCTATGTAAAATTTATGATGAAAGAGCTTATGACAAATAAATGAAGGATAAATTATTCAACGTAATCAGTACTGGGGGAAATTAGTCATACAAAAACAAAATAGAGCCCCATCTCACATTCTTCAAAATTAATTGCCCAAACTATCACCAATGAAGGAGAAAGACATCAATACATACCTCCTAGATTTTTTTCCAGCCACTGATGTCCTTCGATTAGTTGGTCAATTATGGCAAAATAATGGGTAGCAGCTTCATCAGACATAACCCAGCCACCTGTCACAATTTCAAACTGACCATTTGCTAGTAAACTAAAAAGAAAATAATAGTTTACATTAACACATAATAACAAACAATTCAAATACAAAATTAAAGCAGCCTAAGTATTATGGACAGCCTTTAAGTATTGCCAGTATTTATAATAGTTGTTAAAAAATTTTAAGTCACTAAAAGAACTTCACCCATGAGGCCTGGTGATAAAGATATTTTAATAAAGTGTCTTAGTTGAACCCACTTTCCCTTGGCAAAATTACAGAGTTCACTTCAAAAACTCTCTTTCAAAAGGTATAGAATCTACCACACAACCTCAAAAGATTCCTGCTGTCAGGAGTCTGATCAGATTTACTTCTGAATCTTCAGAGGACCTAGCAAGTACATTATTCAAGAGTACATCCCTGATGTTGTTTACTGAAGACTGTCATTTTAAGCACAGAATTTGTTTTTAATATACCTATAGAAAAAAAAAATCAACATCCTAGTCCTTCCAACACTGGTAACTTAATCTTGCAAAATGACACAAAATAGCAATAAAAGTGAAGTTAAATATCACGTCTCTGCAAATACAAACATTACAAAGCAGCCTGGTCCAGATTCAGTTACAATATAGGCTATTCCAAGGGGATTGAAACTGAGATGGAAAAATGCACAAAAATATGTAAAAATAAATTAATATAATAAAAAAGAAAAAAATAGGTTATTTGCCCTTCATTATTAACTGAAAAACACTAACATTATCATAATCTGTACACATAGTCCTCCTTTCCATAATACCATGTAAGTTTAGTAGATGTCCAACCCTAGAAAGAAATTGTAAAATGACACCTTCCTTTGTGAAGGAAAAAATTACAAACTTAAAAATTTCAAGAAATAATCTGAAGAAGTATGAGAGCCCAGAATTTAAGCAAACATCTAAAAGTCAGTTTGAGTTTGCAGTAAGATGGTTTGGCAAACAGTATAAAATTTCAAGAAGACAAGGGCCCTCCCTGGTGGCGCAGTGGGTAAGGATGCCAATGCTGCAAGCCAGCTACAGCCGCTTTAGTGCGAGTTGAACCCCAGGTCCCTGCGGTGACCCACATGGCGTGGCAGACCTCTCCTCTCCCACTTGCTGTTTCTCTCAGCAGTGTACTTGGTGAATTTGCTGTCTCTGGTGAATCCTCTCACCACCCCTGCACCTCTAGCTGTACCCCAGTTCTGTATGCATAAATACATAAATCTTCGAAAAAAATTTCAGGAAAACAAGCAACTTTAATAAGGATACCATCACTCGATTCCTACATCTACAGCTAACAGTGAAGTACAAAGTGAAATTTAGTTGACATAGACAAAGACATAAAAGACAGATAAGTATTGTTCTGCACCCCCCCCCCCATGGCACAGAAGGTTAAAGCACTGCGGAAGCCACTTCCGCATGAGTTCAATCCCCGCCTGCCCCAAGGAGACCCACATGGCGCGGGAGACCTCTCCTGACCCACCGCTGCTCCCCTCAGCAGTGTACTTCATCGATCTGCCTGTTCTGCTCCCCACTCTGTCTCTGGTGAATCCTCTCACCCTCCATATCTCTGGCCTGTATCCCAGTTCTGTATAAATAAATAAATAAATCTTTAAAAAAAAAAAAAAAAGGACAGATAAGTATTTTTCTACAAAGCATGTAACAAAAGTCACAGCATTACTACATCTGACTGATTCAAGTACACATGTGATCAAATGACTAGTAACAGTGAATAATGGGCATTATTTTTTAAAATAAACAAATGAGTAACTTTTTAAAAACAAATAAACGAATGGATAACTAAGTGTATAAATTAAGGAAGACACTAATTAGGCCTGCACTGGCATGGGGATCACCAAATAAAATAATTTCACATGGAGAATCAGATGACTAAGTATAATGTCTAAAGAAACACCCAGTCAACCTCAGATTGTTAAGGTTCAAATCATGGACGTATACTAAGGAAGATGGAAGTTTCTAAAAATTGAATTTGTTTAAAAACACAACTACATACAAGGGTATTTTGTCTCACTTTTACTGCCAGTGGAACTTTGCTTAGAGTTAGTTCAATTTCTTATCTTTTTAGTGACATCTGATTTAGCCACACTCTGGAAGTCACACTCCAGAGACCTCCCCTTATACCTAAAGACCAATATTTGGAAGCTGTGAAGTCCAGACAGATTTGGAATTTAATCTCTGGCAATCAAAAATGGAAAATTGGCCTCCTTATCGCAAAATCCCAAGAAACAGATCTTTTAGTAAATTTTAGAAATCAACTGGTCAAAACACATTCTTTGTTACCTTGGAATAGAGAACATGAAGGACAGATTAAGAAATCTGAAAATCAGGACTCTCCCGGTGGCTCAACGAAGTTAGCCACAGCTGCTTAGGTGTAAATTCAATCCCCAGCCAGGGAAGTGACCTATATCGTGCAGCAGGCCTCACATGTCTTGCCCCAATGCACCCTTCAGCAGTCTGCATCAATCTGCCAGTTCTGCTCCCTGCTCTGTCTCTGGTGAATCTTGTCACCACCCCTGCACTTCTGGCCTGTATCCCAGTTCTGTATGCATAAATAAACAAATCTTTAAAAAAACAACGGAGAATAATCCTTAGAAAGTAAGGATGCACACATGGATCACTTGTTAAAAAAAAAAATCTAAAAATCAATTGGAAAAAAAACACTAATGATGAAATTTTTCCTCTCTATCAGTTTTGTTTTGCTATATGAATCCCTGTTCTCCAGACATGAACTGGTTCCAAGTAGCAGCCAATCAAGCAAATAATCACACATATGATATTTCCCCAACTCCATTGCTGAACAATCTATCCTTTTCCTTTCCCCATGATGTGTGAGTTGCTTCTGTGATCACTTTATACTGAGATACTATTCAGATGTACTGAATTCCTATCTACACAAATAGCTAAAGACCATCCTGTCTTTTCATTAGGGGCAGTAAGAACTTTCCAAGTCATTAAAATGTTTTCCAATATCTTCTTACCTATTTATATTTCATTCCCATCTTTCCCAACATGGCTGGTTCAGATGCCAACATGTCTCAGCTCAATAAAGGCGACAAAGAGAAGTTTCTCAAGGCAATACACTACCACACAGTAACATTAATCAGAAGCCAAAACTACCAAGTTCATTTCGTTGGTTCTACCAAGTTCTCCCTCCCGCCTCACTCACATTAGAATGTGCTGTCATCTTGTTCACTTTTACTTGCACAGCATGTAAGAAACTTGCTTGTACAACAGGGATATGCTCTAATAGTGGTCAGATGAATGAGGAAAAAGTCAATGAGACTTTCAGTTTAAAACTAATATTAACATTAAAGTTTTACATTAGATAAAGCTCAGACCTAGGCAAAATAAATTGAACAAGGAAAGGTCAATTGAATAGGAGTGTGGATAATCAAGGCATGAAATGAATTGATCTAAAATGCAGAAGTGGCAAAAACATAGAAGAAAAGAGGGGAGATTACATGAAAGAGTATCTAAGGGAATGATGAAATAGATTAATGCCTATACGACTTGGGGTTTAATTTCAGGTCTCTAATGAGTTGGTAGTGTTAATTCACAGACATGGAAGTGACTCGCAATAATAAATAAAACTTTGAACAGAGCTACTGATCTGATCATGAAATAGCCAGAAAGAAGTAATTGTATGTTTGAAAAAAGAACAAATATAAAAATAAGTTGTGGGGAACGAAAACCAAACAAGAATGGGAAGTCTGAAGAAAACAAAAAGAGTATTAAGGGCCCAGAAGCAGGAAAACAAGAGGAAATGGATGTGATAAGAAACACCAAGTAAAGACAAAAAGATTAAATCATAAATAATATAGCCTGAAACATCATAAATATACCCTGAAACATTCTAGAAAAAGCAATGAGACCCAATCTTCACTTAACCTACCCTCCATAAACAGGGTACCATTTTTCAACCCTCCATAAACAGGGTACCATTTTTCAACCCTCCACTCAAATAAGGGCGGAGCTGAGCAGCCAGGTGATATAACACAAAAGGCAGGTGGGCTCTCAAGAGCAGAAGACAAGAGAGCTCTTGTTCCTGAGCCCTTTTTACACATTGGTACTACTGGAAAGGAGATATGGAAAGAGATCTGTGGAGGAGAGACATTAGAAGAGACACTTGGGTGGTAAACACATGAGAAATGACAATGGTGCCCTTTACTTAGATTTTGCTTCTTTCAGCATAGTCTTGCCTGACCCTCTTTGCCCTATTCCTGAAGTTCCCCACCATGCTTAGACTTGTAACAAGCTTTTAGAGAGCCAGCAGTCCCACTTCAGGCCAACCTTGTTTGGCTGGGCATTTACCCACAAGGAAATGGGGACTTTTTGTTGTTTTAGTGAGGAAAAATATACCTTCTCTCTATGCACACCACTTTTATTAAAAATCTTTCATACTAAGTCTCCTTTACCTTTGTACATAAGAATGACTGATCTCTTTAAAACTTTGGGGTACCTTTGTACATAAGAATGACTGATCTCTTTAAAACTTTGGGGTCCCTGGACACACCTGGGAGCACCTCAGTCATTCACTAGCACTTCCATGTGGTCAAGGCATTAAAAAAGCTACTATATACCTTTGACTTACTCAAAAATAGGCATATCAGTGGTCAGAATTTGAAATTAAAAAAAAAATTAAATATCTGAATTACTAAAATTGTCAACAAATTAAATCACAGTGATTAAAACAAGCTTGTAAGAAAATCAGGGCTGTGTGTCATGGAAATCACGGCACTGATTACTGAAACAATATGCGCACAGTTTTTAAGAAAAAATGCACAGATAGGTGAAGACAGGCATAAAGGATCTTTACCAGCAGGTCAGAAAAAAAAACGTAAGGTTTAGTTTTTTTAGCATGTTTTTTCTAATAAGATAGAACAAAAACCAGATGGAATGAAAGAGAAGATATGATTCAAAATACTATGTGATGTCACTAAGACTGGACAGCAGGCTAACTAGGCAGTTTAGTTGGTACTCTGGGCACTGCTTGCTTTGTATGTGTATAAGAGATATAAACCAGAAGACTTGGTTTGGAAGGTTTAGTCTGATATAAAATATCCACTGTATGGCCCTCCCTGGTGGCGCAGCGGGTTAAAGCACTGCACTAAGAAGCTTAAGCCACTTCCACATGAGTTTGATCCCGGCCTGCCCCGGAGGTGACCACATGGCGCAGCAGACCTCTCCTGACCCGCCCGCTGCTCCCCTCAGCAGTGTACTTCGTAGATCTGCCTGTTCTGCTCCCCACTCTGTCTCTGGTGAAGCCTCTCACCGCCCCTGAGCCTCTGGCCTGTACCCCAGTTCTGTATGCACAAATAAATAAATCTTAAAAAAAAAAAAAAAAATCCACTGTATTAGGAAAAATCGCTTGTCAAAACAAACCAACCAATTAGATAGAAACTGCAGAAATGCACAAATTTGATGTGGATTGTCATGTACACCAGAATACAGGCAATAAGCACTTAGGAAGAATCTGATGAATAAGAGAAAAAAAAATGGGAAATCTGTTGACTTAATAATTGGGAAGCACAATGATCACCATTTGCAAATGCTCAGAAAAGCAGAACTGAAAATCTTTCAGAAATAGTACCTCAGGATAAAATGTAGGAAATATTTATATGCAGTGACAGAAAAGCTATGGGATCTGCCAAAAAAAGCACCATATATACATCACTATTGCTAGCAATATGAAAACGGAATTAAGACAGATTTTCTTAAATCAAGGAAAAATAGGAAATACCTGTATCTAAAGGAAAAGCTATTTAGAACAAAGACAGCCATGTTCAGTGTTAAACAAATATTAATTGAGCTATTTCTCTGTGGTAATCCAGAGAACTGAAAGTCAAAAAAGCTACTCCCTCTAAAGTATTTAATTAGTTTCTCTCACAAAAGAGGATCTGGTTTCTTGCAAACATTTTTTCTGCATGTAACCTTTCTCTAACATTCCTAATCAGATCTAGAAACAAAAGAGAACAGATGCAGAGAAAGAATGAATGGAAAATATATAGGCAGCAATCCAAAAAAGATTTTTGAAGTGATTGAGTTATAACTACAAGTGAAGACATTACCTACTCCATTTTTCTAGTCTTTCATAGTAGGAAAGTGTTACTAAAAGCATAAGAAAACAACTGATTCAAAATTAAGTGGAGCATATCTATCACAATTCACTTTGCCTGAGACAGAATTTCTACTTAACTTACTGCCGAGCATAAGAAAATAAATTTCTCTGAGTGTCACATCTCCCCTATGTAACTCATCACACATTTGGAATTCTGTCACACACAGAAGAATGGACTGAAAGAGCTTTTTCCCTAATGAGGAAAATTGTTACAGATAACTTAGCAGCAAACAATGTGTCAGTTATCCAGCTTCAAAAAATCACAAATTAACTTCACATGAGAAAACAAGTTGAATTAGTAATCACACATCTGGATAAATATGAAATAATACAGGGCTTAATTTGTAAATAAACATTACTTAAATGGAAAATTCAAAAAGATGGCGGCTCCCAATATATTACTTAATAACCTAAGAACATTTGCTTAACAGATTATTTGAGTTAGTGCCTTTCAAGTGGAGAATATAAGAGAAAAAATATGTTTGAAATCCTCCACATAATATGTGGGCAAACTCATTGATTGCCTACTTCTGATTATCAGTGACACCTGCCATTAAAGATTTTGTACCAATTGGCCAACCAGTCACCATTTCACCATTGCTTCCTAACTTGTTTCAGGTACATGTCCTTCTCTAAGCTCAGTCAAGGCCCTCTATTAACCTGGGCTGTTTTCCCTGAACCCAACCTGCTTCAGTGGCTCTTATGGATGCATAAGAAATTCCCAGCTACCACATCTCACCAAAGTATCACCTAAATTGTTATCATTCATAAAATATAAAACTTTTCTTTCATAACATTCATCAGAAAATTTAATTACATTGTTCACTGTCTCTCTTTCTCAACAGACTATAAGCTTCATTGAGGGCAGAATCAAATCTGCTCTGTTCAATACTTAACACTTGGTAATCTACACTTACAAAAATCTAAGAAAAATGTACTAGAAACACAAAAGGAAAATTTAAAAAAGCAAGAATTTCAGACATAACTGGCACTTAAAAATGAAAAGAAATTTAACCTCATAAGAAATGAAAAACTCAAACTACAGTGAGCTGCAGATTAAACTGATCAAAATGTTGTACAATATACTATGATGTCAAAAACATGGAAATAGTTATTTTTACATATTGCTAGCAATAACTATAACCTTTTAAAATACATTCATATTTTTACCCACGCTCATTCATGTTCATTCAAATTAAGTCAGGAAATATGTAAAAAGATAAAAATAAAAGCATTACATACACTGAAAATAAAGATAAACTATTATTCACAAATGACCAGAAATAAAATTACATGGTTATTAACTAAGAGGATTAAAGTTCATTCACAAATGGCAAGCTTTGTTATAAATATTTTACCACAACTAAGAAAAAAAAAAAATAGGTATGTCCTCGAAGGTAGGTATATGTGTCTTTTCTCAGATAGCTACTAAATAACACAAATAAGGCTAATCCTAGTAGCTACCTCCTTTGAGATAAACTAAAGGATAGAGAGAGAACAATGCTTAATACCTTTACCTCTCATGTGTACACTTTAATTATTAGGACTTATATTTAAAAAAAAATGAAAATGTTTCTAAACTATAAATGGTATACCCTGACTTTTTCAAAATAAAAATACAACTCAAACATTAATTTAGGAATATTTATCACATTAGATGGTTAAACCGATAGCTTGTATGAAGTTTTACAGAGAATATTGTAAATATTTCACTGTATAGTATATAGTACTTCATTTCCTCATTTTTTCCAAAATAAGATGCTCATTCAAAATAAGAGAATATATGAGGTTAAAGATTTAAAAACTCACTTTTAAAAGCTTGCTATAGGCCGTCCCTGGTGGCGCAGCGGGTTAAAGCACAGCACTGAGCAGCTGAAACCACTTCCGCATGAGTTCATCCCTGCCTGCCCAGGAGGTGACCACAGGGCGTGGCAGACCTCTCCTGACCCACCCGCTGCTTCCCTCAGCAGTGTACTTCGTCGATCTGCCTGTTCTGCTCCCCGCTCTGCCTCTGGTGTAGCCTCTCACCACCCCTGAGCCTCTGGCCTGTACCCCAGTTCTGTATGTACAAATGTCTTTTTTTTTTAAAGATCCACTTATCCATATAGAACTGGGGTACAGGCCAGAAGTGTGGGGTGGTGAGAGGCTTCACCCGAGACAGTGGGGAGCAGAACAGGCAGATCAAGGAAATACACTGCTGAGGGGAGCAGCAGGCGGGTCAGGAGAGGTCTGCTGGGCCATGTGGTCACCTCCAGGGCTAAGCGGGGATCGAACTCCTGCTGAAGTGGCTTTAGCTTCTTAGTGCTGTGCTTTAACCCGCTGTGCCACCAGGGAGGGCCACAAATAAATAAATCTTAAAAAAAAAAAGCAAGTCTCTCCCCTTCTTGTTCTACATTCCTTTTAAGTGTTTTGATAGTACATGTTTTCCACCTTCAGGTCCAGGCACTGTGGTATTCCCAGGGAAGTACCCATGGTCCTCCATTACAGTCCATGGTGCTCCCCTCCCTTAACCCTCCCTGCATGCCTCAGATCAGAGTTTAAATTTGTCTTTATCAGATCCTTTGCTTGGCTTCTCACCTGGTATTTTATGTTTTTCCTGGCTTACTTCCCTTATTATAATCCCTCCTAAAATGCATTTTCTGGCTAACCCTTAGTGTTATTAGTCTTATTTTAGCCATTCTACAGTTTGGGATTGTAACTTGTAATTTTATCTTACATCTCATTGATGACCTGGCACCTGCATGCACACCCTCTGCCGCACTACTGCAAACTAATAAATTTCTGTCAGGTGTCTGAACATGCCATGTTCTTGCTCATTCCTGACCCAAAATTACCTCTTCTAACCTAGAATTCTTTCCCCACTCTCTACTAACGCTTCCAATCCAGAAAAGCTAATCCTATTACCATGTAGATTTCAGATTGACTAGGATCCCCTTTTCACTTAGGCAGAACACTTTATTATGAAAATGTGTTTAACTCCCTATCTTCTCTGTCCCACCCTAAGAGTCAGTCAGGCTCCTTTTCTTACTACATCCCTAAAGTCTAGCACAGTAAATATTTGTTGAATGACTGACAGAGTAAATAAGAGATAGTAGTGAGATAGTATTTCAGCTGACTCTTGAAAAATGAATGGGTCAAAAAGGAAAAAATATGGGTAAATTCATAAAAGGGAACAGCAAGCATTGTATGAGGACACTGACATGGTTCAGCATGGTTAAGAGGAGAAAGGTGTGAAACAAGTTGCTGACAAATAAGGGTAGACATATAGGGAATATCAGAGGACAAAAGCCAGTATGTGCCAGGAAATGAGACAGTGGTCTGTACGTTTTGATATTGCAAGCATTTTAAAGCCAAGAAGCGACATGGGTAGACTGGCATGTTAGAAACCTGTAGGTGAAGAGGTGATACTGGGCACAGCTGGAAACACAAAGTACAGTTGTAAGTTTTCCTAATAGCAGGAATCAAGAACAATGGATATGAAGGTGGGAGTCAGAGTCAGAGATACAAAAATATTAAAAAAGCAGAAGTGCTGGTGTGTTACAAATGGCAGTGAGAAAGGCAGAAACAATATGGTTAAGAGCGTTCTGGTCCTGTCTACACTTACATATTAGTTGAAGGTTGTTTAGCACATTCCTTAAGCCCTCTGCCTGAGTTTCTTCAGCAATTGAATGAGATAATAAAGGATCTTAACTTAGGGAAAACTATAAAGCTCACTGAAGAAGCACATGTAAGTGTTTCAAACATGGCCTGGTACTATTTAAGCATTCAACTAGCATTAACTGTTATAAGTCTTCCCATGTATTCATAAGTAGAGTTTTCTTGCTTGGCATGACATGGTACGTTATTTTTAAGAGTCTGGACTCAAAAAATTTTCCATATAAATTAATGAAATAGTGTTCCCAGGTCCCATCTAAATCACACCAAATAGGAACACTCTACTTTCAAGGATAGCAGGATAGCAGATAGCAGGGAAATCTATGCTAATAACTAAGGAAAAAGAAAGAAGTCCAAGGGGAAATTTTAGATCTGGAAGTAGTCCATATACCTGGTAATTAAACATTAGAATGATGAACATGTACAAGGAAGAGGGAAGAACCAAGGGGTACAGTCCCACGGGCGAAAACAGGAACATTTAGGAAAGGGCAGAGGAGGAAATCAGAAATGATGACAAGGAATGCTCATTAATGTGGAACTAGAACTAGGACAGAAAAAACTCTAGGGCACATAAGACTAAAAGGAAAGGATTTCAAGAAGATGGATGGGTCATTGCTACAGAGAAACCTTCCTTGTGGAGTGGGAAGTAACCAATGGAAAGAGCAGCTGAAGAGTTCTTTGTCGCTTTACCAGTATAAATGATGTAACTAGAAGAGGTGGAGTGAATAGGAGGAAGAAACACAACAAAGCCACCTCACTGGAGAAGAAATAAGGCTGGAGGAGGTAGGGCTGGAGTACAAACTTTCTAATATAATATACATCACTACTTCAAATATTAGAAATAAACATAATTTAGACAGAGATGCATTGGCCTCATTCTTTTGATGAAATATTAAGCATTTTTAGGTTTCAAACTCAATTCAAATCTGAAATTTACTTTGAACATTGTAAGACACTGTAACTTCTGAAGCTCTGCAAATTTTACAGCAACCTTTGGTGAAATACCTTAAAATTTAGTACAAAATGTATAAAAAGTTAGACTACATAAGAACTCTAAAAGCACATTTTTCTAGTAAAATTCAAAATGCATATCATTAAGTTTGAATGTGGATTAGTTAAGAAACTAACTCAAACATTTCTCTGATTTTGATAAGCAAACAGTTAAGGCAGGGTAGAAGGTTGACTTAACTATAAATCATAGGAGAATGGCAGGTTTAGAAAAAAAATTTGCATTCTTGGCAAACTCATCAATGTGTTAAAGATTCAGTCTACAGTAACTAATAACATTTTACCTCCCAGCACATATTTGCAGCCTTTCAGACCAAAAATCCACACACGAAGCTGGTCAATACTTTGACAAAGCCAAACTATTCTAGGTTCCAAAAAACCACTGGATTCCTCCACTGAACACTGGTCTCAACAGCGGAAGCAGATTCAGTGTCAGACAGGTAAAAGTCCAGAGAAGAAAAAGGAGCATGCAATACACTGGGTGCCAGGAAAGGAAATGTTGATGCTAATGTTTCAGCTTCTTGATGCTAAGTAAAGGCTCTCAATCTTGATGTATTATAAACATCGTGCAGTATTTAGCTGCAGTAAGTCAAGAAATATTCAAATATGAAACCTAAAAAGTAAAAAAAGAATGTTAACAAGCTAGTCATTTTTAAAACAAAACAGTGTAAACAGAGACTATGCTGATTATTTCACAGAAGGCAGTTTCTTTCAATCCACTGGATATACATTACAAAGTAGATATCATGACCATCACTGATTAGATTACTTTTAATCATAATATATATATATATGTGTGTGTGTGAGATATATGTGTATATATATATACATATATATATACACATATATCTCACACACACACATATATAGAGTTGTTTGCATGGGTCTCTGTTAACTAGATTTTCATTTTTAAAAGCCTATGGAATCAAATGAATACTCCTGTCACAGAGCTAAAAAAATCAAACAATTCATTACCAGAATAGATTATGGGGATAACTTGAGTAATGTTTCTGTTAAAATTCCATAATCAATTGATATTCTTCAGGGACAAAAAAAGCTTATATGGGGCTCTGCTGGAATTGACAGGTTCTGCTCTGCAACAGCTAGCATACAAATTTAGGCACAGATACTTAATCCATGGATTCATCTTCAAAAAGGGAAAAACAAGCCATTTCATAAACATTTCACTAGTATTCAAAAAATTCTATTAGTAGTGCCATTCAGTACAAGCTCAGAATTTTAAATAATAGTAGTAAACATATACCTATTAACTTAGGCCAAAAAAATGCATTTAGGCAAAGAACCCTAAAAATACTACTTTTTTTTTTTTTTAAGATTTATTTATTCATACA